>NW_024868604.1:0-39431 GCF_013358625.1 Macadamia integrifolia | reverse complement strand
AAAAAAAAAAAAAACAATAAGAACTAAAGTAGTTTCCTATGTAATTCAAAGTCTAACTAAACTAGTTATTAGGAAATAAAAATTACTAAGTTAACATATATAGCAGTGGGGTGCACAAGATCAGGACAAAATTTGGAAGGAGAGGGACTTGATCCAACGCTGGAAAGGGTAGATCGAGCCTCCCTCTCTTCCACCTGTTTCTTCTTCTTCTTTCTTTTTCTTCCTTCTTCTAATCTTCCAACCATAAAGAAGGTTGGGTCTTCTTTTTCCTTCGGTTGTACATCTTGATGTCCCCATCAATTCTCCCCGGCTTAGAAGTTAAAGCTCATGTAACATTCAAGCAGGTCTGGGTTGAGTTGTTGGATTTCTCGCATTGTGATCCAAGTGTTGTCAATTTCCAGACGTCCATGCCACTTGGCCAAGAACTCTTTAGAACCTCCAGTGTGTGTGGACACAATCTTCTCATCAAGGATTTTCTCAACTACTTCAGTCCTTCTCGCGACCATAGGCACAGGTGGTAATGAGGTGGGGGAAGTGGTTGGTTTGGTTCAATAGTCTCATCAATGGTGAAGGGGAAGTCCTCAAAGTCATCAGGATAGAGAGGGATAATGGTAGAGGTACCATGGTATAGGACAAGGTCTTCAACATTGAAAATATTACCTATTTCCATACTAGCTGGCAGATCAAGAACATACGCATTGGCACCTATCCTCTTGAGTACTTTGAACGGACCTGTGCTACGAGCATGCAGCTTGCTCACTTTTCCCCTAACAAAGTGTTGTGGCTTAATTCTAACCATCACCATATCGCCCTCTTGAAACTCTTGTAGCCTTCTGTGCAAATCTGCCTTCGACTTATATTGCTCATTGTTCAGTGCTATCTGTCTTCTTATACCTGCATGCAAATCATATATATGCTGAGCAAAAGACTAGGCTAACTGGGAGGTCCTGGAACTAGACATGATGGGGATAAGGTCTATGGGTGCCCGGGGCTGGTGTCCTGAACAGATCTCAAAGGGGGACAAACCAGTGGTACAGTTCTTAGAGCTATTATATGCAAACTCGACCTGGCTAAGGACTCGATCCCAACTGGTAAGGTATTCTCCTATGAGGCAACGCAATAAATTCCTTAAGCTCCTATTGAAAACCTCGGTCTGGCCATCGGTCTGAGGGTGGAAAGCGGAGGAGAGGCGGAGTTTCGTGCCCATCATCCACCATAGGGTCTTCCAAAAATGATTGCTGAACTTAACATCCTTATCGGACACTATGGTGAGGGTCAAACCATGGTACTTGACAACCTCATTAAAGAAAAGTCTGACTACTATGGATGCATCAGAGGTCTTAGAGCATGGGATGAAATGGGCCATCTTCGAGAAGCGGTCTACAACCATATAAACTGAATCATGGCCTCTCGAAGTTTTTGGCAGACCAAACATGAAATCCATGCTAAGGTCTTGCCACGGGGCATGGGGAACGGGTAGGGGAGTGTACAAACTCGTATTCTGCTTCTGTTGTTTGGCAGTTTGGCATGTATTAAACTGACTCATAACTTTAGCAACATCTCTCTTCAGTCCTGGTCAAAAGAATCGATCCTCAACGAGGGTGATGGTCTTATCTCCATTGAAATGGCCAGCGATTCCCATAGTATGCAATTCCTAGATCAGGAAATCTCAGAGTGACGTCCTGGGAATGCACAACTTCCTTCCTTTAAAAAGGAAGCCCTCCCTAAGTAGGTAGTTTGAGCAGTTGACCAGGTTGCCTTCACTCAAGGAAGTGAACTGCTCACTAAAATCAAGACAGGTGGGGTAGCCCTTGACTCGCTCGAACCCTACAACCTCTACGCTCATTGCCTGGAGTAACACACTAGCCTAACTCCTAGCATTGGTGCGACTGAGGAACATGTTCACCCGGCTCAGTGCATTTGCAGTAGTATTCGCGACACTAGGTCTGTGCTTGAGTATAAAAGTGTACTTTTGGAGAAACTCAACCCACTTGGCATGTCTCTGGTTAAGTTTCTTTTGGGCACTCAGGTATCTCAAAGCCTGGTGGTCAGAGAATAGTACGAATTCTTGCGATAAAAGGTAATGTCGCTAATAGCGCAATGATTGGACAGCCGTATAGAATTCATTATCGTATATGGAATATCGTTGCCTAGCTTCATTAAGTTTTTCACTAAAATAGGCAACAGGGCGGCCCTCTTGTCCTAGGACACCATCTATTCCAATACTAGATGCATTGGAATTCACTTCAGAGACCTTAGAGAAATTCGGGAGGCATAGGACTGGAGCTTCAGTCATAAGCTTTTTAATCTCATTAAAGGCCTTCGTAGCACTCTTAGTTCATTGAAATCCCTTTTTCATATAGTTGATGATAGGAGACATAATGGAACTAAATCAGTAAATGAACCTCCTGTAGAAAGGGGCTAAGTCATGAAAGCTTCGTACCTCATGGACATTAGTTGGCTCAGGCCACTCTACAATTGCTCTCACTTTCTCAGGGTCAACAGATACTCCTTGAGTTGACACAACAAATCCTTAGAAGATGACTTAATCACTCATGAAGGTGCACTTCTTGAGGTTGACATAGAGTTTCTTTTGTAAGAGCACATGAAAAACCTTTTGTAAGTGATCCAAGTGGGAAGACAGGGTCTTACTATAGATGAGGATGTCATCAAAGTAAACCACTAGGAATTTGCCAATGAATGGTTGAAACACTTGATTCATTATACTCATGAAGGTGTTTGGTGCATTTGACAAGCTAAAAGGCATGACTAACCACTCAAAGAGGCCATCCTTCGTCTTGAAGGCTGTCTTCCACTCATCTCTAGGCCTAACCCTAATTTGATGGTACCCGCTCTTGAGATCAATCTTCAAAAAGATCAAAGAGTTGGCCATCATATCCAATATGTCATCAAGCCTAGAGATAGGGAACCTATACTTGACAGTGATCTTATTGATGGCCCTACTATCAACAAACATACGCTAGGTGCCATCTTTCTTTGGCGTGAGCAAGGCAAGTATTGCACATGGGCTAGGGCTCTCCCTAATGAATCCCTTTTATAACAATTCATCCACTTGCCGCTTGAGCTCAGCATGTTCTTTGGGATTCATTCGGTAATGGGGTAAGTTCGGAAGAGAGGATCTTGGAACTAAGTCAATACCGTGTTGGTTATCACGCATAGGCGGTAACTCATCAGGTAGTTCCTCAGGGAATAACCTCTCGAATTTCCTCAACAAGGGTTGTACTTCTCTAGGAGCCTCAGTGAATAAACGTGACCTATTGATATTACTCTGTATGGCAACTAGAACATAAATCACCCCTGACTCTTGACACTCTTCTTCAAATTGTTGTTGATTTAAAATGTCAAGTGTTTTGGTGGGGGTGTATTTTAATGTACTTCCCTTGTGTTCTGGAACCCATACTTCCTTAGGGGCACTGAGGGTCAGCTTAATTTTCTTCCCTTTGAACTCAAAGACATAGGTGTCAGACTTCCCATAATTGGTGACATCCCGATCATATAACCAGGGTCTACCTAGGATGATATGGGCAACATCCATCTCTAAGAAATCACACCACTCTATCCTCATATCCTACAAAGTGTAGGGGAATGAAACACCTCAGATTAATGGGAATGGTAGACTGATCTACCCAGGCAACCTTGTAAGGCTTGGGGTGGGGTTCAGGTTTGAGGCCCATTCGGGCAACAGTGCACTTGGCGACCACATTCATGCAACTCCCACTATCTATGGAGACGCGACAGTTCTTGCCCTGATGACATGTGTAAGTGATAAAAATATTAGTTCACCGTTAATCATCGCTACTCCTAGGTTGTGAGACCATGCATCGCATAATGCCGAGCTTGAGGTCACCAGCCTCCGCGGTGTCCTCATCAGATATGGTCTCATCCGATCTATAGTCCTTATACTCATGGTCTTGAAAACCCTCTTGGTCACTTTCTTCAGGAGTTTGCTCTCCCACATAAAGATTCCTATTGGGACGCTCTCTAGAGAAGTGACCAAACCCACGACACTTGAAGCATTATTGCTGCCAACTACTCTTGGGTGCTTCTCCAAAAATTCCTTTACTCTTATTGTCGACACTGTGTTGCAGCAAGGGGTTTTGGGGATCCAGTTGAGCCTTAGGGTGGTTTTCTAAATTGGGACTCCCCCTGCTTGGAAGCTCTTCCTCTGAGAATAAGTTCTCATGAAGGATTCCACCTCAAGGGCTATCCTGAAGGCCTGTGGAATGTCTTGCACTAGGTGGGGTGCCATACGAGATTGAATTTCAGAGTTGAGCCCGATAAGGAATCTAGATAGTGTCTGCTCAACATCCTCCCCGAATACGGCTTCTAATTTTCAATTCATTGAACTTGCTCATGTATTTGGTCACAGTCAACTTTCCTTGCTTCAGGGTATTCATTTCATTCAACAACTGGAGCCTACATGTGATAGGAAAAAATTCCATCTTGAGCCTCTCTTGCATTTCTACCCAGGTGGTGATTGGCTCAAGTCTTAGGTGGTCCTCTTGGTACTCTAGGTCTGTCCAAAAGTCCTGGGCAGCCTCGATAAGCTTGAACTTAGCAAATCGGTAGCGGACTTCCTTTGGTATATCGTAAAAATCGAAGTACCTATCCATCTGCTTAATCCAATCCAGAAGGATCCTAACATCTATCTGACCATCATAGGTTGAGGCATCTACCTTAATCATCCATCTGACATCAAAGCCCCTATCACGATGCTCATAACCCTCATCATCTCCATATTGGGTTTGGTGTAGTGGCGATGGGTCTCAACCCCTACCCCAACCCCTACCACGCCCTAGGCCTTGGAAGTTATTCCCTATCTGGTCATAACCATCAGTGTGGTTATTCTAGTTCACTTCCTCAAGGTTAGGGCCTTTGTCCCTAGGTTCAATCATGGTTTAAAGTATCTTTGATACTGATACGATACCCTCCGATATGTATCTTAAATTTAGCAGATCGATACGATATACACTGATATGATACATGGAATTTTTAAAATCCTTTGTGTAGATATATATCTTACGATCATAGTTGTCACGGCGTCAAATCGATCCAAGGCGGTGGAGGGGTGGCTAATCTATTTGGCGATGAATCGACTGTTATGGCATTGCCATGGCGGTCAAATCGCCCATATGTCATTTTTTATTTTTCCTATTTTTTAAAGTTATTTAGTATGCTATTTTTGTATTTCCCCTATTTTCTAAAGTTATTTAGCATGCTACAAGCCTACGATATATACCCTATAACATATAAAACCAAAATTAAGCAACATCAAATCATAAAAAATCAATATAGCCCTGTCAAAATCACCCTATATTTTATAAAAAATCAACCGCCTAGTGAATCAAGCGTACCTGGCGTCCATGGCGGTGCCATAGCGATGCCTATCAGCCAATGGCAACCACCATTTGTGAATCACGTAAATTGTAGTACTGCCATGAACTTCATTTTCAGCCAGGACGCCAAATCGCCACCTTGGCGACGCCATGACAACTATGCCTACAATACATACTGATATGCACCAATACACTATCGATATGTACTGATACTCTATGAAAAATATAAAGGTGAAATATACGTTTCGATATGTATTGGTGAGTATTTGTATGTATCGATCGGTATGTATCGATGAGTATCAGTACGTATCGGTATGTATCGGTCAGTACGTATTATCGATACGTATTGGTGAGTATCGATATGTACCGATATAGTGTGCTACGGTCATATAATGGCCAAGATGGGTATTTTTTTAGAAAACATGATTTTTTGAGGGGTTTTTGTTCCAAAGTTTCTGCCAGCCATATTTCTCTCTTACTAAAATGAAAATCAAGGTTGGGAACAAGGATTTTACATTAATGGGACAACTACAAACCTTGAATTCTTAGTGTGATACTCTCAATTTAGTGTTTATGCATAATACATGTTATCAATAGTTTTGTTTAACAAATTTTTTATGCAAAAGTGTTTAAAATGGTGTTTCATATCCATTTATGTGCGTATCTTTAGCGTATTTTAACGTATCTCCGATACGATACGATACACTCCGATATGTATCTTAATTTTGGTCGATCCATACGACGATCGATACCAATGCTTTAATCCTTGGCTTCAGTGCCAGTTATCTTACGATCTTGCCGTCCATCAGGGTTTTGGGCACTTATCTCAAGGGTAGCCAACTTATCGGTAAGGGTTTGGAGATGGGCAGCTTGTGTCTCCTGTATAGCTTGGCTAGCTTGGAGGGTAGCTTGGATGGCTTTTATAAATTCAACCAACTGCTCAAGTTGGGTGAGGGTGTCAGAAAGGTCAGACATATTCTGGTATGCTCTACCACTACAAGTGGACATAAGAAGGTGAGCAACCAAGGTATGGTTGCCACCAAAGACTCAAGGTCTACTCAGAATCTTCAATTGAGACAAGTAGTTAGCCCTCACAATCTTGAGGCCAGAGATCTCCCCCTCAAGTATGTGCTTTTGAAAGGAATAGCGTCCAATGCTATTTGGTCTTGCCAATTTAAGGAAGAAAATAGTGCCCTCTAATCTATAGTAACGCTCTCTTACTTAGAAGACTCAACAACGGATAGATTGTGACAGAGACTAAACCTCAAAAGGTAAGACATGTAAAAAATGGACAACAGTACCTAATTACCCTAAACTTAGACAAAACCATGCTCTGATACCAAGATGATGTAGGGGGGTTCCTAGGTAGCTAGGTTTCTTACAAGATTAACTAACTAGGTAGGGTAAACTTAAGGGGCTTGGGTTGGACAGGATAAATGAAGCTCAACAAACAAGATTAACATGCAAAATAAAGTGACACTAATAAACAAAATAGTAATGAACAATAATAGTCTAGGAAGAAAAATACATAAACTCACTCAAGCTTCAATGGGGAACATGGGGTAGGGAACATGGCATCAAGCAAAATTAGCCTATGACATTAGCCTGTTAAACACCAAAGATAGATAAAAGTCCCATGTTATATGCTCTAAAACCAGTCATACTTATAACAAGAAAGTCAACAATATTTAAGGTAAAATAGTGGTGCAAATAAGGGTTAAATAATGGCTAAAAGGGGAGGATTTTAATAGAAGAGGGTGGAGCAACTAAAAAGGGACAATGGGGGAATGGGGAGGTTTCAATCCTCTACTTACCTGCAGCCCAGGTCTGAGAATAGAAGAAAGCAACCCAGATTTTGAGGAAGGTGTTCAGCAGCAATCCAATGGAGCCTCATACAGCTGAGATGACCTTCAACCAGTAGTAATTAGTAGCTGCAACAGTCATGTTAATAACCAGGAACAGGTACAATGAAAGATAGAAGAATGGAGGGGGAGGGAGGCGAGAGAAGAGAGAACTAAGAGAGAGAAAGAGAGGACGAGACAGAGAGAATGAGAGAAAAAACGAGATTGAGAAAGAGAGAATAGTGAGAGGGGTGGGGAGGTTTGCTTATTAGCTGCTTTCAATACAAATTCATTAATTCCCATCGTGGCCAATGGCCTTACATAAGTAGTAAACTAGTAACTAAAAAAAAAAAAGGAAGGTAAATCCTAGGGAATATTCTCAGAATAAAGAAGTTTCTAAAAAAAAAAAAAAAATAAGAACTAAAGTAGTTTCCTACATAATTCAAAGTCTAACTAAACTAGATATTAGGAAATAAAAAATTACTTAGTTAACACATCAGCAGTGGGGTCCACAAGATCTGAACAAAATTTGGAAGGAAAGGGACTCGATCCAATGCTGGAAAGGCTGAATCGAGCCTCCCTCTCTTCTGCCTCCCTCTCTTCCGTTGTTTCTTCTTCTTCCTTCTTCTTATCCTCCAACCACAAAGAAGGTTGGGTCTTCTTCTTCCTTCGGCTGTACACCTTGATGTCCCCATCACTACCCCTATTACATAAACTTCAAAACTCCCCCTCAAGCTGGAGAATAAATGTCATACATTCCCAGCTTACATAAGAGGGTACTGATCTGGTAATGAATGAGTCTTTTAGTGAAGATGTCTGCCAGTTGATCACCTGTCTTCACATAAGGTGTGCAGATGTTTCCAGAATCAATCTTTTCTTTGATGAAATTTCAGTCTACTTCTATGTGCTTTGTTCTATCATGTTGCATTGGATTATGGGCAATGCTTATAACTCTTTATTGTCATAATAGAGTCGCATAGGTCCTTCAATGTCATACCCCAACTCAAGAACCAATCGACATAACCAAATGAGTTCACAAACTCCATGAGCCATTGCCCTGTATTTAACCTCTGCACTAGATCTAGCTACAATAGGCTGTTTCTTGCTCCTCCGTGTAACCAAGTTACCGCCCATAAACGTGAAATAACCAAATGTAAATCTCATATCAGAAATGGATCTAGCCTAATCAGCATTGGAATAACCTTTTTTCCTCAAGTGATTGTTCTTGGCATACAAAAGTCCTTTTCTTGGAGAGGACTTGAAGTATCTAAGGATGCGGTACATAACATCCAAGTGCCCAACTCTTGGACGTATGTATAAACTGGTTTACTAGTCCCAGTGCATAAGAAATGCCTGGGCGAGTCAGAGACAGATAGATGAACTTCCCTACTAGCCTCTGGTATTTCCCTGCATCAGCAAAGGAAGGACCACAGTCTTCTCTTAGCTTATAATTCTGCTTAATAGGAGAACTTGCTAGTTTATAACCTAACATTCTTGTTTCTTAAACAGATCTAGCACAAATTTTCTTTGGCGTATGTTGATTCCCTTCTTAGACCTTGACACTTCAATGCCCAAGAAATATTTTAAGTGTCCTAATTCCTTGATCTCAAATTCTTAGGCCAAATAGGCTTTTAGCCTAGCTATTTCATCATTGTCATCTCCACCGACCACAATATCATCAACATAAATAATCAATGTTGTGATAGTACCATTACCTCGCCAGGTAAATAATGTATGGTTCCCTCAACTTTGGGAATATCCATTCTTCAGAATGGCTAGTTTGAACCTCTCAAACTAATACTTTTGGTTATTGCTTGAGACCATTAAGTGCTTTCTTTAGGAGACACACCTTACCATCGACTGCTGGAGATTTGTAACCAGGAGGGCCGCATACACTTCCTCCTTCAAGTCTCCATGGAAGAAGTCATTCTTCACATCCAACTGATATAAAGGCCAATCTCTATTTGCCACCATAGATAAAAGAAATCTTATTAAGTTATGTTTGAACACTAGAGCAAAGGTCTCCTGATAATCAATTTCATACACCTGACTATACCCTTTGGCCACCAATCTAACCTTATCCATTTAAATCTTAACAGAAGATGGAAGGATATCTGAGGGAGACCTCGATGTAGATATGGGCAAATGCAAGCCCATCCATGAGTTTATTCTGCCAGCCAGAAAATAGGGCTTACCAATGATACTCAGCCACTTAGGGCTCCAGAAGTGGAGGGGAAGGTTGGGGAGGACGGCCCAAACAGGGATGGTGGTAAAGTTTGTTGTGGAGAGAGATGTATTGGTGCCAAGAGTGAAAGAAGATGATTTTCTTGCCAACATTCCAAGGACTGCCTTCAAGGGTGGTGAGTTTGTCAGAGACATTAAAGAAATAGAAGATGAAGAGCTCATTATGGAGAAGGTGGGTAGAGAGGGGGCCATGGAGTCTCCATTGTTTGACAAGGAGGACTTGACGATATGGAAGGGGGATTGAGGACCAAGGAAATGGGCAATGATGTAGTTACTTCATTTACAGATTTCTGGCTCCAACAAACCAGAGGGGTAAAGGCCAACCTTAGAGTCGTTGAGGGGGGAGAGGGAAGAGGGGAGGGGGGAGGGGGATGAAGGAGAGGGGGGCTAGCTTTGGAAGGGTGGGAGGAGCAGACAACAGAGGACCACGGTTGGGAGGATCTGGGAGGTGGACAAGGGAGGAAGAAACTTCGACAGTTGGAGCCACCAGAGAGGGAGAGGTAATAGGGATTTTATTTTAGTCACTTTATTTTAGGAAGTTGGGTTCGCATAGAATTTAGAGTCTTAGAGAGTCAGTTTGCTTTGTTAGGGTAGTTTGCTATTTCAATTGATTTCCTTTTTTATATCTTTATTTTCCTATATAATGGTTGTAAAAAAACAAAAAAAAAGAGCAACCTAGTGCATGAGGCTCCCGCTACTCTAGGTTTTGGGAGGGCAAGTTGTACTTAGCTTTACTCCCTGCTTCATAGAAGAGGCTATTTCTAGGTTTTGAACCTGTGACCAACATGTTGCAATAGTACAACTTAACCATTATGCCACAGGCTTGCCCCTTATATAATGGTTGTAACCGATGGACAAATTTTTGGACAAATTGAAAAGATGAATTGAGTTGATGTTAAAGAGCCTATGGCTAGTGTGTGCTTGTTAGACTCTTCTTCTCCAATCCCCCTTTTTTTGTGCAATTCCTCTCTCCCCTACAATTTTGAGACCTATCTCAGGGATTTCTTCCCTTCCCCTATCGACCCTCCATCAATTCGTATCAAAGCCAAAGGATTCTTTCCTTGGTTCTCTTCTATTTCTCATGTTCTCCCCATTCTTTGTTTTGGTTTTTGCCAAGACTAAGAACAACAATAAAAAAAAAAAAAAGACGTTCTAAAACCCCAAGCCACCTTGTGCTCTCAGTTGACACTCCCCTGTCTAGAGTCCGACAAAAAAAAAACCGCCCCATTATCCCCATCTTTCGACTCCTATTGCTCCAACAGAGACACCATGGCTGCCTCCTTTTGCCTTCCCTTTTGCCTTCAATCGAAACCCTTCTTGTAAGGTTTCAACTTGTGAAAAAAAAAAGGAAGCAGAAGAAGCAAAAGAAGTAAGACAATGAGAACCAGAAAAAAAAAAGAAGGAAAAAAAGCAAAGAAAGAAGGCAAGAAGAGAGAGAAAGAGAGAGAGAGAGAGAACAACGGACATACATGGTTCGAATCTCTCCCGCAAGACACCCCGGCCTTTGGAGCTTCTCCTCCTTTCTTCTTGTTTGGCCCTCCTCTATTGCAAAGATGCAGCCCAGCCTCGTTAGCTTTGACATAGAAGAAAACTCATGTCTCCTCTTCTCCAGCAAATCGATGAGTCTTTCCTTTTTTAAGTATTTTTCTTGTTTTTCAATTTTTCCCCTCCCTCATTATTCTATCCCTCTTTGCCCTAGTTTATAACTTGCTTCCAATTATACCCCTTTCCTTTCAATCATTTATTTCTTTGTGTTTTCAAGTTGAAATTCCATATTTACATTACTACCATAATCATAAGAGTTTCAACTTAATTTCCAATCTGTCATCCTCATCCTCTTTAAAACTTCCATCTATTTACTATTTTGCCCTTAAGCCTTTGTCTTGAGTGTTCCCTTGCCATAGTGATGGAGAACCTTTTCCGAAAGGGGAAACCAGAATAGAGAGGGGGAAGAAGGGGAATCACACACTTCACTAGTGCACAAACTCAACATATTCATTCAATAATCAAATCACTCTAGTTTGTCCATCAGTTAAAGTCAATATATAGGAAAGTTAAGACATAGAATAAGAAGCTCTACTAACATAGTATCTAGCCTAAACTAGGAAATAACCATAAATGGAAACTAATGCAAAGGAAATAAATCCTAACTCCTACATTCAAATATAAAAAATAAAAGGCATGAAATAAAATACTAAATAACTACTAATTTTATTTCCAACCCTTGTTGGACCAAAACCCTAGGCTGGACCAGTTAGTCTTAGCTTTTGGCTTCTAAAGTCGGTCATGCTAGTCCAACCAGGTAAGGGTAGCCGTATCTGCATCACATAGTGGATCCATAGTGATTCCAAACAGTAAACCTGGCCAAATGATCTAGATCTTCTACTGAATATCTGTAAAAAAATACAATTGATACGAGAAAAGGTCGATGACATTCGACAACACTGTAAGGACATCAAAGCCCAAACACTGGCCACATTTGATTGTATGCACTCTACCTTCAACTACATGATCTTAGCCATTGAGCAACAGGTGGATGATGAGTCACCAATGATGGAAGATGAGATGGCGTCATTGGAAGTTGTAAATAGACTTGTGGAAAAACTTAATTTGGTTTATCTCTTCAGTGAACCGATCGATTTTATTTTTCCAAATCACTACTTCACCAACGAACTTTGCATCGTGGATTTCCTCCCATTCGATTTTGATTTCAATGGTGACTTCATATAGGGAAGGATGGATGCCGATCGATTTTGATTATCCCATTTTACAAAACTCGTGGATGAGTTTTTCTGAACACCGGGGGAGTTGATGTAGATGCACACCCGTGGAGCGATCCATACCCATCTAGGTATCCGAACAAACATAAACCAGATCCATATTATTTTTTGATATAGTAAGATTTTAGGAATTTACTTTATTTAGGAAGATTGTCTTTGATTTTATTTTATTCACTTTATTTTAGGAAGTTGGGTTCACGTAGGATTTAGAATCTTAGTCGGTTTGCTTTATTAGGGTAGTTTCCTAATTCAATTAATTTCCATTTTTAAGAGAGTCAGTTTACGTTGTTAGGGTTGTTTCCTAGTTCAATTGAGTTTCTTTTTTATGTGTTTATTTTCCTACATAATAGTTGTAACTGATGGACAAGTTTTTGGACATATTGAAAGATGAATTGAGTTGAGTGTTAGAGAGCCTACGGACTAATGTGTGCTCTTGCGATTCTCCCTCTCCCCTGAAACTCTGAGACCTATCTTAATGATTTTTCCCTTCTCCTATTGGCCCTTCATCAATGGATCTCACAAATCTAAGCGTAGTTTCCTCCCTAAGAATAGTTTTGTTTGACTGCATCCCATAGTTCCTTAGCAGAGTTGAGTAGGACGAATATGGGGCTGATAGTAGACTCCATAGAGTTGAGCAAAAAGGACATGGCAAGGGCATCATTAGCTAACCAGGTGTAGCAGCAATGAGATCTGTGGGTGTGCATGTGTCTCCAATGATAAGGGCAGAAAATTTTTCCTATGGAATGTAAGCAGGCAGGAGCAAGACCATGTGAGAGAGTTTTGACCATTGAGCTTGATTAGACCAGGGTGGAGAGAGAGCTGGTTACTTGGACAATGACCATCTTGCATCCTAGAGACACCACTGTTGGCATCATCAGTCATAGTAGCCATGGCTCAAAAGGGAGGCACAAGTGGAGATGGTAGGAGAAAACAGAAGCAACGCAAGTGGCAGTGGCACCTGCGGTAGGCGTAATAACCAGAAGGGTTGCTGCAAGGAGGCGTGAAGAGCAGGGGTAGCGAAGGTGCGAGGCACAGCGGCACGATCAGTAGGAGGCGCAATGACATTCGGTTGCAAAGGCGCAACAATGGAGGGAGGTGGGGTAGGTTAGGGTTAGTCGTACATGGAAAGGGGTTCAGTCTACCATGCTAGACTAGGAGGTGAGGGCCCTCAAGAGAGGAGAAGAACCAAAAAAGAAAGGAAGAAATTAGGCATTTTGGCTTTGATACAAAGTTGCGAACCAGAGGTTTGAGAATGATTTGACTTGTCAGTAATGACAGAGGTCACATTTATTTATAAGAAGGTTATAACTAAATAGGAAAGTAAGGTATCGCTGACTAAGCATCCCTATCTACAAGAGTTACTATAGTAAATAGTAAACTAACTATGGTCATCTCAACAATAAATCTTATAATAGTCAAATTTTTGCCACATACCATGGAGTTCAGAGTAAACTGGGGGATAGTTATCTCCCTCTGAGTAGTCTTATGGATTTTCTTTCATAACTCAAAGCATTGAGCATTATTCCCCACCTGGGAATAATGCTCCATAACGGCTTTCCATATCATAGCAATGGTATCTAACAACCGATAACCCTGAGCAATGGAGGTAGTAATTGGTAGGCATGCCACTTGTCCTGAGTACCAGGAGTGCAAGGGCAAGCAGTAGCACCTATGAGATATCCAGAGTAACTATAGGAACTGATAAACAGGAAACAAGATTTGGACCACATCAAATAGTTGCTCCCATCCAACTTGATGGAGCTAGTACGGAACGAAGGATAGCCACCATTAGAACCATGACTTATCCTGTCTGAAAGAACTGATGTAGTAGAATCTTCTAACACCATAGTTGCTTGTCTCAAAGAGAAAGATCTTCAATCCTATAAAAAAATTCCAAATCTAACCAAACGTAGAGATTAGAAAGAGATCCTTCAAGTCATAGGGTTTAAGAAAAGAATCGAACATAGAGATCGGAAAGATTTCTTCAAGTCATAGGGTTCAAAAGAAGAGCCCTCGGTGGGAAGAAACTCACCACCATGTGAGTGGGGAACCAAAATTGAAGGGAACCCAGAGAGAGAGAGAGAGAGAGAGAGAGAGAGAGAAGAGAGATGTGGGAAGGTGAGAAAAGAGGCGAGATAGGGTGGAGGAGAGAGTCGTGAGATGAGGGAGGCTAGAAAGGAGGCACAAGGTTTAGGGTAGCATGGGGGAGGTCGATGGAGGGGAGAAGAGATGAGGACGGCGGTAGGTTTAGGGTTTATGGGAGAGAGAGCTAACCTGCTCTGATACCATTTTGATTTTGGGGAATTGTGACTTGTGTCAATTGAAACCAGCCCTCCTTTATTTATAATAGTGGGGTTAAGAATACAAAGACAAGTATGCCCCTAAGGATAAATCTACCGTTATACCCACATTACAAGACAACAATATTAAAGTAGATGATAACATTATGGGGTTCAAACAGCTGCAACCATAGAAAGAACGAAAGTCGAGCATCTTCACTTCTTATAAGTTTGATATAAATAAACAATCCAATTATTGCATAGAATAATTAAAAATATGGGTATCTAAATTCTATTTCAAAACGGAAAGCTCCCAAGATTCTACTATTGCTTGGATCACCTAATAATAAAAATTAAAATAGAAATTTAAAGCTGATTCAAGACTCTTGTGGACTTGAAATTTTATGCTGAATGGACACAATTGACATAACATGTATCACCATAACCATACACTTCTATAATCATTCATAACTAAGCCATGCACAACAAATAAAGAAAAGTAGAGATAATTCAAGGACAATCACCATATTATATGCATGGATTAAAGAAAAATGCTCCCTAAATTTGATAAAGAAAGCAAAAAAAAATAACATATTAACTTGGAATTTCTTAGATGGAAGGTAAGAAAAGAAAAAGAAAAATGGCTTAACTCCCTCTCCTAAGTTCTTTTCTTGCTAGCCAATTGGCTCCTAGTGGGGACTTCAATGTGATCAGATTCAGCCATGAGAAGAAGGGAGGAGACCCCCCGGACATGGCTAATGTTGAGGCATTTAACACCTGCATTGAAGACATTACTGTTTGTTACAATCCCAGATTCCTGTAACCAAACCAGTAAAACCAGAAGAAGAGAATAAGAAAAGAGAAAAAGAACGAGAAGAGAGAAGGGAGAAACCGCAGAGAGCCTTATAGAGAGAGCAACCTGTGATCTGTCCGGGATAGATTGATCTCAGGTCTTCTCTATGTATATATATCAAATATAGGAAAAAGAAGGTTACAAAAATACCCCCCAACATAACCATAACCCTAAAGTAGCAAAGCAGGTCTGATAGGACAAGTATGCCCCTATCGGACCTGTCCAGATGGCGCTAACCCCGATTTGAAATAGCGACAAACTCAACACTGTTGAAGACCTTAAATGGTCTGGAATGAAATACTCTTGGAATAATAAAAGATCGGGCCAGACCTGCATTGCTTGCAAATTAGACAGAATGATGATTAATGAAGCTTGGTTCACAACCTTTCCTTCCTCCCATGCATCCTTTGAAGCCCCTGACACCTCAGACCATAGTCCCATCTCCCTCCTAATCCACCCTTATACTTCTTTTGGACCTTAACCCTTCACATTCTATGACATGTGGACCTCCCACCCAGAATTCCCCACCATTGTTAAAGAAGCCTGGTTAAAGCTTGTCCATGCCTACTCCACTCCTCTCTTAGTCCTAGCCAAAAACTGAGGAACATCAAAGTTGCCCTCAAATCTTGGAATGCTAACTCCTCTGGGAATATTTCTTCTCAAGTTATTGGTTGCAGGAACAAGCTCACTTCCATCTAGTTTCACCTGCAGTCTAATCCTCATAACATCCCTTTGGCTGATGAAGAAAAGGTTGAGGCAGCCCATCTCTCCACCTTTCTTGCCCAAGAGGAGGGGTTTATGAGACAAAAATCCAGGATTAATTGGTTGGAGCTTGGTGACTCCAACACTGCTCACTTCCACAGATCAGTAAAGGCCAGGAACAATCATAACTCTATCAGCAAGCTGACTACCTCTGATGGTAATCAACTCCACAAAGTTAAGGAGATCAAAGATGTGGCTGTTGGATTTTTTAAAAACCTGTTCAAAAATGGGACCAGCTTCTCCCACCTCCATTCCGGATGGCCTCCTAAACAAGCTCATCCCAGCCAACTTGTCTGCCCCCTTCATGGCTATCCCCACTGAGGAAGAGATGGCTACTGCCATCTTCTCTCACAAGGAAAGCAAAGCCCCAGGTCCTGATGGGTTCAACATTGGATTCTTCTCATCATCTTGGGAGCTTATTAAAGAGGACATATCAAAGTAGTAAGGAGCTTCTTCTTCAACCCTAGCTAAATCAGGGGGATTAGTCATATATTCCTTTGCCTCATTCCAAAGAAAGATGGAGCTGATGCTATAAAAGATTTTAGGCCAATCTCCCTTTGTAACCTTTTCTACAAGTTCATAGCTAAAATCCTAGCAAATAGAATCAAGCTTGTGGTTGACTCTCTTGTTAGCAACAATTAATCGGCCTTCATCCCTGGGAGCAGCATTAGAGATAATATTCTTCTCTGCCATGAGATAGTTTGTGGGTTTGATAGAAAATCCACAAGGCCTTCGACTCTTTGAGATGGGATTACATTGTCTTAGTCTTTCAAAGCATGGGATTCCCTCGAGCTTTCACCAATTGGATATACCAGTGTATTGCCTCCCCCCATTTCTCAGTATTAGTGAATGGAAGTCCAGCTGGCTATTTCCCTTCCTCTGTGGGTATCAGACAGGGATGTCCGCTCTCCCCCTACATCTTTTGTCTTGCTATAGAAGTCCTTGCTAGAAGTTTACAAGTGGCAACAGATCAGAATCATATATCTGCCATCCTCGACATACTGGGAAGGGGATACCACCTACGCTGCTTATAGCACTTATACCCATACATATTGAGACTTAGTAACTAGAATGGATATTTATAATTAAAATGGATCATGTGGTTGTGCCTCTGTGGATATTATTATGAGGGTGTTGGTGTCATGATGTTGTGTGTGCTTGCATGCTCACCCCTTGTTGGGCTTGTGAAGCTCACCTCTCATTGATTACTCTTTTTAGATGGTGGAACCGGTGCTGAGGAAGGATTGGAATTTGGTGTGGTTGTGAGGCTTATGTCTACAAGACACCGGGTTGCTGATGGATTTCGCTGCTATTATTCAATTATTTCTGTTGATGTATATATTGAAGGTATATATAAGATTGTAAATATTACACCTGTGGGTTGTTAACAAATAAATTAGGTATATTTGTAACTTATCATTTTAGTACATCACCGGTGTTATTTATATGATTTTATTAGCGTACTCTGGTCTTAGTTGTGATCTTAATGGAATTTGTGAAATTAAGGTATTGCATTTGTGATCTTGGAGGATTAGACTGACTGAATGTGGGTACCTAGTGCCGCATACCTTGGCCAAATTTGAGGCAGGGTGTGACATCTGAGCCCATGGTATCGGACAGAACCTTAGCCACACATTACCACAGCCCGTCAATATTACATCCATTCCCACACAGAAATCACACTACTCATCCAAAAAACCTTGATCACATCCAAGTCGGTAAAACATGCATCATGTAAAGATATATATACTTTTATACAAAATAAATCCATAACACAAGTTTCATCACATTTCCACTTGTGCAGACAAACTAAAACATACAAGAAACACTCCATAAAACAAACCAAACACCCAGTTACCTTATTTCCAAAATCTGGTGTTCGTCAATGAATTCCCGATCACGCATATTCTCACTAGGTACATTATAGGTTCCTAAGTAACCATTTTACATTTGAGTTAAATTTCATTGTTATTAATCTTTTACAAATCCTACTTCTCAAATCTCATTTGGATCTACACTCTAGAATCCTTACTCTACCGATAAGAAGCACACTAGCCTCAGGTCAGTATTTCACCGTAGTTGACTAGACTAGTTTTCCAATCCATCTCTCAGGTCTGGGTAGATTATCTATCTAACTCACATAGTCATTGGGCTCGTTCTTGGTATACTGGATTGAATCCTTACGTCATTAACTTGTATTTGCCCTACTAGACATGTGTGCACTACCCTTGGTTCAAGATAGTATTTGAATAAAATCTCTCAGCATAGATAGGGGCATTATTATCATTTCACAACCCATATTTTTATAGCAATTCCTTCTCCTTTTTGGTCATTGACCATACCCTCACTTTGCATACCCATTTTTGGGAAGGTTTGGCTATATACACACAACCACGGCCATTTAACATTAAAATAGCCCTAACAGCCCTGTTCTGTCAGGCCCTAATCGGCTGGCTAGTTAGCCTGGCAGAATTGGTTGTTATCAGCCTAACAGCGTTGTCTCTTCTTGGAAGAGTAGTGTCGGGCAGTTCCAACACCTGAATTGCATTGTATCCACTTCATTTTAAATTCCTACACCTTAGAAACTAGTTTCCCAATTCAATTTGGGTCTCTGAGCACTATTTTGGTTCAATTGGCTCTCAATTTTGCCCAATCTGCTCCCTAGAAGGGTCAGCAAAACCTATGGTCTAGGGTCTTTAAGACAAACCCACAGTCAATTTGGGTTCCAATTGGGTTTAGAAATCGGGGCTTTTGCTGTGGGAGGCTGTATTGAGTTCCCACAGACAAATTCCCTCACCTAATTTCAGTTTTGGGCTAACTTAACCCTGGCCGAACTCTAACCTAGCTGAATTCACAGGCATGGGTTAGGGTATTTACCTTTTTGGAATTCTTGGGAGTATGTGAGCAGTCCTCAATCCTCATGCAGGTAGTTGGCTCGAGACTTCATTCCCAGTCATGGCAGCACTTCCTGGCAACATTCTCTTACTGTGGGCTGTACAATGGAGTGCATGCATGGCAGTAGCAGCAGCCACAACAGCAGGTGCAGCAGCAATAGAGGGCTGCTGAACACCCTTTCTCCCTCCTTCCACCTTCTTCCTTCTCTTCTCCTTCTTTCTTCTCTTATCTTTCTCCTCTCTGTTTTCCTTCTATTCTCATATTCTCAGCAGCAAATGGAGAGAAACAGGCGGCTCTCTTCCCTTTTATAAGCTAAACAGACCTTAGGGTCTGTGTGGCACAACAGTTTTAGAACAACTCATTTTTCCTACTTCTTTAAACTGAAATAACTTTTTACAAAAAATTGAGTTTAAGCTGAGACCAGCTGCATTAAGACCCCTAAACATACCCCTAACAATGGGAGGAAAAGGGTGGAAAAACATGCAAAACAGTAGGGCCCACATAGGCAAAATGCCATTTATGGGCATTCTGCCAGTACAATCGGCTGGCCGGTTGGCAGAGGCCTATCCCACTGGTTGTTTGTTGTGGGCTTCCCTACTAACCTATCTTCAGCCTATGGTTTCCTACCATGTATGGAACCTTCCCCACTCCTAAAATCAACCAATTTCCCTGCTTTTACATCACTTCCACTTGTCCCACCATTCTCATCATTATCTTATAGCTTCTGGCTATAATTCATTACTACTACTACCTTCAAGACTAGGGGAGTTCTGAACTTAGGATGTTACACCAGTGTCTCTCACTGAAATTTGATTTGGTCCTTATAGAAGTTCGGTTTATGAAGTAGATTTCTCGTGAAACGGTTTTGCCTTGCTTTGGGTCTCCTAATTCATTCTGACATGAGCAAGAACTAGAGTGAAGTAAAACCTTTATGCCAAAGGATTAATATATAAATGGGGATTTTATTGAAGAACAGGTGCATGAATACAAGGTAAACTATGTAGACTGGATTTTTAGATTGAAAATTGAATCTAGTAAGATCTGTGAAACAAATTCCATACATTAAATATCACTTTGACTTGCAAGCTACACTTTGGACCAATCTGCATAGGGTGGTGACTTTCGGAAAGACACTTGCCACTTGAGCAGCCAATCAAAGGTGAGCTCACCCAGCAGCTTTGCACTGACTGGTCTCTCCTACTTGTTCTTTTCCAAATCCAAACCTTTGAATCTGAATTCCTTAAGTAAAAATTACAAATGGCCAACCTAAAAGAGTCCTTTTTGTTGAGAAGATTAGTTTATACCAGACCTTGCAATAGCAGGAGCCTTGTGCACTGGGTTGTTCTCTCTTTTTTTTTTTATTAGTTTATATTAATTTTTTGAAAGAAGAATTTATTAGTGTTAAAAAACAGGAGCAGAGGGCCAAAAAACCCAAAAGGTCACAGAGTTAATAAAGCCTTAACAACAAGAAACAAAGAAAGAAAAAAACCCCCTATATCATGCAAAAAGAGGCTATTGAAATCGGAAAAAAAAAAGTTTGTAAGTCATCATCCATTACAACACACTACATAAACACACACACAAACTCACAACAATAGACCTAGAATCAATATTGAACACCTCTCAATAGAAGATTGGACCTGTAAGGCTGTAATAACTTTAATGATTAGTTGATTACAACTTCAAGCATAAATAAATATTAATGGTAAAAGTACTGATAAGTTTATTGTTCATATATTTTGGACTTTTCTGTCCCAACCAAATATTTCAAGATGATCCTTCTAAAATCTCAATTTTTTTAGAGAAAAAAGTCCCAAAAACTAGGTTATACAATTTCGCATCACCTGTTGTGCTACACCATCAAGCATCCACGTCACTGGACATGTTGAGCTAGGGGCATGAACATAGTTTTTAAGGCGTTAAGGCGACGGAGGCGTTTGAAGGTCTTTCGGAGCGCCTTAGCGATAAGGCAGGCATAAAGCATCGCCTTATCGACTACAGCGTTCCTGTGTAATTTTTTTTTTAAATCAATCTATTTGGCTCAAATCCTAGTTGAATCCTATTACTCATATGTTAAATAAATATTAAAGGTTCATATTCATACCAATGTAAGATATTCATCAAGAAAAAAAAATCAATAAAGTGAATAAACTAAGTTCATCTTTATCAATCATCAATCATCAATCATCAATCATCAATATTCAATCATCAATCATCAATCATCAATCATCAATAATCAATCATCATAACATATTAACATATAATATAAATACATAATTATGCAACAAAATTATAAATATAAAGAAAAGAAGACATAAAAAATACAAATATTTATTATACTTACCTCTATGATGCCAAAATGAGTGCCTAAGCCCTAAGGTCATCCACCATATTTCTACTCGTGTCAAAGAAGAATGAAGCACATCGTTGCTGGAGCAAAATGGTCACCTGGATCAGTGGTTCTTCCTTGTTCCTTGATTCCTTATCAAAGCCCTTTCTTAAAACCCTTGACAAAATCCAAACTCTGTTTTTGAATCGTGTTTTTGTTTTCTTTGTTTTGGTTATTTTTGGTGGAGTAAAGCTGATCTCATACATCTCAAGTGTTAACAAAACCATACACCTACCAATAAAAAATCTATATTTAGAATCTTCATCAAGTAATTTTAAAATGTGTTTAAAAAAAAAAAAACCATAAGGCACCACTTCACGTAAGGAAGAGCACTGCCTTACCATCTCTAGACCGCATCAGCGCCAAGGCACTGCTAAGGCGTCGCCTTACTAGCACCTTAAAAATTATGAGAATGAATGCAATTCTAAAAATGGAGTTGGCTTCCTACACACTGACTATAAGTACCAGTTGGCAATTAGATAACACTTGAATTTAATGGACATGTCCACATCATAACCTAAAATCCCTCTTTGTCTGACTTTTGGACTTGTCATAATAAATCTAAGAAAACTTGTATGAGAAGATGGGACTAATTGAAAAAGAAATCAAAATAAGGATCAAGTGGCTGTAGGATCTGGGAGTCATATGAGCTTGATTGCTGCCCAGAAAATCACTCCTCAAGGCTGCCGCATGTCTTGAACTTGGGTCTGTTGGTCTTATAGGAAACAAAGAAATACAGAAGAGAGAAGAAATCAATGGCAAGGTAAGGCAAGGGGGGATAGGTTGGCTAAACCTATCTTTCACCTGAATTACGAAGCTGAACTAAGTGCTATGGTTCAAGGTTTCCACCAATACCGTCGAAATTTCCCACATTTCCATGGTATCCCATGACTCCGATCCTAAATACCATGTAACTTTTAAAAGTCGCTGGTTTCGACCAGTATCGACCAAAATTCCCACATTTCGATCAAAATGTGAGAATTTTCCTCGAAATGTGAGAATTTTCAAAGTGGTCCATGGGTTAGCCTTTAGAAAACTTTCTTAAATGGGAAACCAAGCCTTCTTATTTCAAAATTTTGACCCTCTCCCCTTATTTCATCTCTTTGAAGTAGAAAACTTGGGAAAACACTCAAGATTTTTCCCTTGTGCCATCAAATCTTCATTATAAGCTTGGATCTTGCACATTCATAGCAAATCTACCTAAGGAAGGGAGCTTGGACCAAAAAGGTAAATCCCATCTTCCCCAAACCTTGTGTGCCATCACTCGAGAGCACCTGTTCATTTGGATATGGTGGTGGGTATGGACAATATGGATCTTCTACCTCATTTGGACAAGAGGGTAGGTCAGGGTGGTGGGTCACTTTTTTTGACAATATCTTTGGGTATCAATCCCAACCTTGTGTGTCGCATCCACATCCTATCACTATGATTGAACCATTCCTTAGGCTGGGATAACTAGCTAATGTTGATGATGTATCTTATAGATGGGCAGTGATGGATAACCAAAACATGTGGGCCCAAAACATGTCATGGGACTCATGTGTGGTGCATTTAGAGGAGCGACTACGACATCTGCAATGGTACGCAGCTCGTGGACTGGAACCACCTAGACACTACTTGGAATTGGCTATTGACTGTTGAGACTTGAGACTTGAGAATTGAGAGATAACTCACACTTATGTAATATTATTATTTATTTTGGTTCCTTTACATTATGTTTTGGTTGTTTTAAACTTTTAATAATGCATCTCACATTTTTAGTTAGTAACTTATATATGTACTTATGTTAGTTTCAGTCAACAACTCAACGTACATTAGCAAACTTTGGTCAACACCACAAGTATGACTTCAGGTGTTTTTTCCATGAAAATAATTATGTGAATGGGTTAGAAATGTCCAAAATAGGACGTACACAAAAAATCAGCCAAAAAAATGCATTTTGGGGGTCAAAACCAAAGTTTTCACTCAACTGGGAAATATTCTCTGGTTTCCTCAAAATTTCCCAAGGGTCGAAATCCGATACCTTGAACCTTCCTAAGCGCACAAACACTGGATGGCTCAGTGTGTAGTTTTGCTCTGGTAGTAAAAGGTAAGGTAAGTTCAACATCAAAGACAATAGACGAGAAGAGAATATCTCAGCCTGGGCATCCCACCCTCGACTCTCACAATCACTCAATCTCTACAGGGCCATTACTTGCACAAAAGCAAAGCTTATTCAACTATTAAAATTGCAGAGGACTTCTTAAGGGTCGTTACATTATATAGGCATATGGTTTGCCTCATAAAACCTCTCAACATAGATTGCTTGTCTTGGATATGTGCCTTGGTGGAGAAAAAAAGGAGATTCATTGGACTCATTTACCAATAAAGTGGTCAAGCAAGGAAGTGGGATTTTGAGGGAGAAGCCAACACGATGAGGACTGCGATTACACTGTATTAACAAAGTTGCTAAAGATGTTCTAGGGATGACAAGGGGTATTTGGCTGGCCCCAAGAGGGACTTGGTGGTGGGATGAGGAGGTCCAGGCAACCATTAAGATTAAGATTAAGATAGTTTTAAGACTTGGCAAAAGACTAAGGAGGTAGAAGATAAAAAGAGGTATAAAGCTGCCAGAAACAAAGCAAGATTACGGGAAAAACAAGGGCGAAGAAATATGATGACTTGTATAACAATCTGAACACAAAGAAAGGGGAAAAAGCAATCTAATCTAAGATATCTAAAATACAAGAAAGTAAGAGTAGAGATTTTGATCATGTTAGATGTATTAAAAGTGATGATGGTAGAGTGCTCGTATAAGATGAAGACATTATGAAGGTATGGGATGAGCATTATTATGACTTACTAAATGGAGAAAGTTCGAGTAGGAATGGACCGGAAGATTACATTATCCATCAAGACATCACACATCATAGATATGCACGAAAGGTTAGAGTAACCGAGGTTAAAGAAGCCTTTAGAAAAATGAAAGTAGGAAAGACACCAAGCCCAGATCAGGTCCCAATTAAGGTGTAGAAGAGCTTAGGATTATCTGGGTTATCCTTGTTAACCAAGTTGTTTAACAAGATTATGAGCACAAGAAAGATGCTAGATGAATTGAGGAGAAGCATTTCGTTCCAATCTACAAAAATAAAGGTGATATCCAGAGCTCGAATAACTATAGAGGCAAGAAACTATTAGAGTTTATGTAATAGGGGTACTTTAGGAACTGCTTCATTATGATGTTGTCCTATTTTGTATTCTCTTTTTTCTCTTACATTATTATTATGTAATTTCCCAAACATAGTTTGAATCCAATATAGGTGGAAAGAGCTCTTTTCTCTCCTATGATTTGCACTCATTTCCTCTCTTTCTTCTCTCATCTTCTCTTCTTCTTCTTCCTTCCTCTCTTCCCTTCTCTTCCCTCATCTCTAATCCTAATCCTTCTTTCTTTCAACTAAAACTTATCAGTCATACTATGAAATTATGGGCGAAGGTTATCAAAGCCCACATAAGAAAAGAAACTAATATCTCGAGGAATCAGTTTGGTTTTATGCCAGATAGATTTACAATCGAAGCTATTTACCTACTGAGGAGGCTCATGGAAGATTTAGAGATTGCAAGAAGAATCTCCATATAGTCTTTATCGACCTAGAAAAAGCCTACGACATAATCCCTAAAGAGTTAATTTGGCATGTATTAAAGAAGAGAAGGGAGACGAGTAAATATGTTGATATACTTAAAGACAAGTTTGATGGGGTGGTGACTAGAGTGAGAACCGTGGGAGGTTAAGGTAGCGAGCTCCCAATTACTGTGGGGTTACATCAGGGATTAGCTTTAAGGCCTTATCTATTACGCTTATGACGGATGATTTAACCAATAACATTCTAGATGAGGTTCCGTGGTGTATGCTTTTTGTCGATGATATTGTTCTGATGGATGAGACAGTAGCAAAGATTAACAATAAGTTGGAGTTATGGAGATCTACTTTGGAATCAAGAATTTTAAAGATAACTAAAACAAAGATGGAATATATGGTGTGAAACATTAGTCACACGAAGATGGATAATGAAGTGGTGAAACTCGATGAGAGAGAGAGATACCGCAAAGTGACTATTTTAGATATTTGGGGCTGAATGTTGGGCAGTCAAGAAGAGTAATATAGATAAGCTGAGTGTAGCAGAGGTGAGGATGTTGAGATGGATGTGTAGAAAAACTAGGACAGATAGAGTAAGGAATGACCGGGTTATAGCTGATTTGGGAGTTGCCCTGATCTAAGATAAGCTCCAAGAATGACGTTTAAGGTGGCATGGCCATGTTAAACGAAGGCTTTGGGATACCCCAGTAAGGAGGAGTGATAAGATTCAGATGGAATGAGCTAAAAGAGCTAGGGGCAGACCAAAAATAACCATAGGTGAACTTATAAGGAAAGACATGCAGAGTCTAGATCTTGACTCTAGTATAACCTCAAACAGAGTTGTTTGGAGGGAAAATATCCATGTAGCCGACCCCCTTTAGGTGGGATGTACTTGAGGAATTGCTTTGTTTCTTCTTTTTTCTTCCTTCTTTTTTATTTTTACCCTCTCGCGAATCCATATAGCTGACCCCATTTAGTTGGGAAAAGATTGAGTTGTTGTAGGCATATGGCTTGCCACATAAAAGGAAAGAAAATAAAATGGAAACTTATAAGAAAACGAAACAAATTAAAAAAAGGAAACTAACAGGAAAGGAACATAAGACTAAAGAAAGTATCTTCCCTTGTACAAGAAGAATCAAACTAGAAAGGAAAATAACGAAAAAGGAAACTTTGACTCCTAGAAACAAATCCAAGAAGTCTTCTAGAAGAGTCCAATTGATCTTCCTTGTGAAGCTTTCTGTCCAAGGTAATTGATGACAAAGAGAACTAGAAACTCCAATGGGTAGCAGCTCATCCCTGTCTTTTGTGTTGTCCAAGTCTTCAGTAAAGACAAAAGAATCTCCACAATTTAGGGTTTGAGAAAGCCCAAACTCCCAGCCCAGTTTAATAATTGGTTGGCCCTATGGCCATTAGGTTGGTCCATTAATTAATTGATGTGATGGTCCAACCTTGCCCATAGACACGATCTACATCAAGGTTTGTCTTATTGGAGCAAAGGGGCAAAGGATTGGGTCCAATCACAAAGAGAGAGGTATTATTAAGAGGGAATAAAAAAAAAAGGAATAAGGTAGAAGGATGGGCTTGTCAGACAGGACATAAATTAGCAATGAAGTATGAAAATTATTGTTGTTGTTATGCCAGAAGATTTCATAGACTGGGAAATAGAATAGAAGTTTCTAGTTTGTGCATTTGTTTGTGATTTGTGGAAATGTTTTGGATATTTATGGAAGAGTCTGGATTAGCCCCGTAATTTAATAATTAGCTTCAACATGAATGTCAATGCATCCTATCATCAATTCTTTTTTTTTTTTTTTCCGCTAAAAAGATTTTATTTGTATTAAGAAGAAAGAAGAATGTATAAAAAACTGGGCAATCCCCAGGAAAAAAAAAAAAAGGAAAAACAAAACTCAACTGGATTCAACCCCCACCTTTGCATGGCCATCAGTAGGGGAGATGACTAGAGCATAGCAAACAATAAAAAGGCACATTAGAATCAACAGATATGGAATCTGGGTCTTCTATGGATATCAGCAATTAACTCTCCTTGAACCACTGATTGCCATGAAGAGGAAACCACTGATGATTCTGATTTTTCTGTAGACTTGGCAAGTCCACAATATGATTACCTTCACGGAAACAACGGGTGATCTTTCACTCAATATTTGATAGAAAACGTTGTATAGCAGACCATTGTTGCCACACGAACCAAGGAACCATACCCTTCACCGCCGCCGCTGCAGAGTCACACTCTATCCATACCTTTGACAGGTGAAAGTTCAATCCTTTAGCTTTTTCTGAACCTAAAATCAAAGGTCGAAACTCTGCCTCAAAGTTTGTACCAACGCAAAGGAAAATCCCAAAAGATGAGATTACACTTGCATTGTTATTTCTAAAAGGCCCACCTGCTCCTGCCTTACCTAGGTTTCCTAACGAGCAACCATTAATATTAAGTTTTATCCATGTCTCCTGAGGAGGACACCAATAAAATTCCAGCATCACCTTTGTATGACAATGGGGAATAGAGATCGCTAGCTTCTTAGAGCAAACCAAGTCAGCCACCAAGACTATTCTCCCTTGAAAACTAAGGGACAGCAACCTATGGTCACCCACCATAGACGCAAAAATCTGCTTGAAGCTTCTAGCCATCCCATTGAATATGCGAGAATTCCTTTCAAGCCAAATGAAATAGGGAATTGGAACAAATCCCGATAACCAAGCCCCCTTTAGGCCTAGAACCTGAGATTTTTGAGACAACCACCTACCATAGTCTGCCATATTGTTGAAGTTCGCATCCCACACCACCCCAAATAAATCTGAAAAAGAAGACCAGATATATATGGCACAGTCACACTCCATAAAAAATGAAACACAAACTCCTCCACCTGCATACATAACTCGCACCTCGATGGCAGAGACACCCCTTTAGCTTTCACCTTGTCGTCACATGCTAGCGTGCCATGAAGAAGTTTCCAACCAAAGGCGAACTGACAAGGCAGCAGATGCATACCCCATATCAGCTTGGCCCATCCCACCTTATGCTTAGAGCATTAAAGCCCTCCCAAGCCGATTCAATAGTGAAATTTCCCAAAGTAGACAACTCCCAGCAGCAGATGTCCTTCACTTGGACCGAAAGAATGGACAAAGTCTTAGCTTTGTCGAAAACCTCTTTTTAATAAGCGCTGATTCCACCAGAGGAAAGACCCTATGCACATCCCTAATAAAATCAGCAACTTTAGTCGTACGCCCCTAGAAAAGGGAGGAATGAAGAGAGGACAGTTAACCACTGAAGAAGGACCAAGCCGCCTGTGATGCCAAAATAAAATGCTTCTTCCATGACCCACCAGCCATCGCTCATGCATGGAAACATATTCCCACATTTTTTTTAATGCCCGACCAAACAGAAGATTATTTAAAGCTCCCCCTTCATTGAACCATCTTTGTTAACGAAACGAGCTCAAAAGAAGTTACTCATCAGCGTGTCATCAATCCGTTGACAATCTTAGTAGTACAAAATTGTTTAGTACTTTATTTTTCCACATGGAAACTCTTTTTCTTTCTTTCTTTTTTTTTTTTAGGGGGGATTAGGAGGAAAACTCCTATTGGGGTGTGTTGTAAATTGCAATGTGGTTTTATGGATATGATGGCATAACTGTAATTGTACTCATCTCATTTATGATAAATAGAAGAGGGGTAGTGTCAAGTTAGATACAAGTCATTATTCCCAATTTCATCATTGTATCAAAGCTTGAGATCCCTATTGGGATTTCCCCTAAACCCTAAAACTACTAAGACCTCCATTGACCACCACCACTATTGCCTCACTCACCTTCCTCCCTTCTCCATCGCCTTCCTCGTTGTTGCACCCATTAACTAAGCCCATCGCCTCTCTCTCTCTCTCTTTCTCCCCCTCGCTTCTTGCAGCTCCCCTTCTCTCTCGCCTCCTTCTCTCTCCTTTTTCTCTCGCCTCTCACCCTTTAGGCTCTTTTTTCTCCTCTCTCACCTCTCGGCTCTCTCTCTCGACTCTTGTCTCACTTCTCTCTCCCCTCCCTTCCTTCTCTAGCCTTTTTTTTCTCTCTCACCCTCACCTCTCGCCTCTCTCTCTCTCTCTCGTTTTGGGCAACAACTCTCTTTACACTCGGTGATGAGTTTATCCCACCGAGGGCCCTTATCTGTGATGTTTTTCTAGATCCCTAAGTCTTCAAGCTCTGGTTGGTTGAGATTGTCTTGCCCAAGACTTTTTCTTGAGATCAGCAGCTATAGCCACAAAGGAAGATTCCACCACATCTATTGTTTCGGATGGAGGCAGTCGTGGTTCCCATGGTGATTATCCTACCTTCCCTGCATGCTCCATCAAGCTAGATGGGAGTAACTACTTGATGTGGTCCAAATCCTGTTACCTTTCTATCAGTTCCCGTGGCTTCTACGGCTTTCTCATAGGTAAAACCATCTATCCTACTACTGCAGGTCCCTCATAGGAAAAACAGGAATCTTCCAACCATTTAGTTATGTCATTCTTGTTTAACTCCATGGTTCCTTCTCGTGCTCAAGGATATTTATTGTTGGATATTTCTGTAATGATATGGGAGGCTGCAAAGGAGAAGTAATCCCATGTTGGGAACAATGCTCAGAGCTTTGAGATACAATGGAGACTTTGTGGCATCACCCAGAAGGAGCTCATTGTTACCCAGTACTACACCGAGTTGCGTGGTCTGTGGGAGGCTTTAGACTATTATGAGACCTATCATCATGCTTGTCCAAGGGATGTTACTGGTTTCAAAAAGAGAGAAGACATGACCTGCGTATGATTTCTTGGCTGGTTTGAATCCAGAGTTTGATCAGATTTGGGCACATGTTGTTAATCGTGATCCATTTCTATTTTTGGAGCAAGCTTAGGCATTGGGCCAGTCTGAGGACATTAGGCGTGTTGCTATCCTTCCATCTACTCCCACTGAGCACTCTGCCTTATACTCTGGTCAAGGTACGAGAACCCAGTCTTATGGTGGCATTACCATACCCAGTGATCGTCCTCCTGATACGCGGGAACCAGTCTGTTATGACTATTGTGGTAAGGATTGGCACACCAATGAGACCTGCTGGAAAGTCCAAAGGCGTCAAGCTAATTCCCATGGGCGTGACCAGGTTTGTGGATGCTCTAATCAGTCCCAGGAAAACCAGTCGGAGATCTCTGATGCTTCAGATGCTACTGCCCCTATTGGTATTTTTTTCTTCAGATGCTCGTCTGCACCATATGATGACTAGGATGGAACCCTCATCCTCTACTGCCACTACTGTAACATCCCTACAGGTTACATCTGAGTCCCACTCTGCCCACTCAGGTATCTCATTTGGTGGTCATTGTGCATCTATTGTGTCCCAAACCTAGATTATTGACTCTTGTGTAATAGATCATATGACAGGTTCTCCTAATTATTTTTCTACATATAGTCCCTCTTCAGGTAAAAATAAAGTTAGGGCCACTAATGGTTCCCTCTCATCTGTTTCTAGGATGGGAACTATTAAGTGTTCCTCTTCATTACCTCTTTCCTCCATGTTGCATGTTCACAATTTTGCAACTAACTTATTATCTTTAGTAGTATCACTAGGGACTTGAACTGCCAAGTTATTTTCTTTCCTTCTTATTGTATCTTACAGGACATGGTAGTTAGGGAAACGATTGGCAGTGTTAAAGCTATGGTGGTCTCTACTTGCTCAATGGTGCATCTTTCACAATTCACCCTACACAGGCTCATCACATTGATTCTACTACAGCTTTGTCAGAATTACATGGGTGGCATTGTCATTTAGTACATCCCCCTTAGGAACTTTATCTAGGATTTCCCTGCTTTTTTTTAAGAAATGTAATCCGAATCAATTTTTTTGTGATGCTTGAATTTTTTCCAATCAAACTCGAAGTGTTTATTCTACTTCAGATCATATATGCACTGTTCACTTTTCTATGATACATTCTGATGTGTGGGGCCGTGCCCATCATTTTTCTATCTCTGGATATCGTTGGTTTGTTACCTTCATTAACTGTCATACCCACTTTACATGGATTTAATTATTACAACATTCTCTACAAGTTCATTGCAAAAATCCTTGCAAATAGTATTCAGAATGTCATCAACACTTTTGTGAGCCTTAATCAATCTGCTTTCATTGCTGGAAGGAGCATCACGGATAATATCATCCTTTTCCACGAAATTGTCTATGGTTTTGATCGTAAATCCCATTCTTCTGCTCCCTCCTCAAAATTGACATTCACAAGGCTTTTGACACCTTAAGCTGGGACTTTATTTCAGAGTCCGACTCCACATCTCCTTCCCTACGTCCTTTGTTCATTGGTTCCACTCTTGTATTTCCTCTTCCGGTTGCTCTGTTTTGGCCAATGGTGGCTGATGAGCACATTTATGTGTGAAATCTAGGGTAGTAGAACATGCATTTTACATATTTAGAATGGAGCTACCTTGGGTTTTACTTTCTTTTTGCAGGTTTATATTTTCAAGGCCTTAAGGATTATCGGGCGCTATATCTTCAATTTTACACATAAAGAGGTTCTATTTCTTTCCATGGTTGCAAAGGGGATGAAATTATAAGCAAGGTGGACGTGTTCAATTAAAAGTACACATTCGTTTGGTCACCTATACAAATGATTATTCTTTTCGGGTCAGAGAAAGAATAATGGATCAGAACTGAACCGAGATGCAGAACCAGTCCGTTTGCAATTGTCCCAGAGGTACAAGGAATACTCCAAATGCCAACAAGGATTGATGGACCACATCCTTAAGTGATTAAAGATTTGTTTTTGATAACAACAACTGCCTAGCGTAGTTGGTGAGCTATGGTGTACAAAATTCCCTTGCTCACCAAGAGGTCTCAAGTTCGAATCTCATGGTTGTCTTTTTTAGAGAAAGGAAAATCGTGGAAGCAAGAAGAAAAAAATAAAAAAAAAGGAAAAGAAAATCGTGGAAGCAAGAAGAGAAGAAAAAAAAAAGGAAAGGAAAATCGTGGAAGCAAGAAGAGAAGAAAATCACACAAAGCAAGAAGAAAATCGTCCCTAGGAGAGAGAAAAAGAAGAAAAATAAATTAGAAAAAAAAAGAAGAAAGAAAATAAGCAAAAAATTATAGGAAATTTCTCAAAATTTATTTCTCTTCTCTCTCCTCCACCTTAGCACTTTTGGTCTCAAAAGATCTCACAATCAATTGTGGGTTTCTCTCTTTTAGGAAAGAGAAAATTGTTACCCTACCTCCCCATTCCCTATAAATACAACTCATGTAAGAGGAGGGAAGACAATTCATTCTTCTTCTAGTTTTTTTTTAGTTGCTCTCTCTCTCCCTCTCTCACTCTTTAGTTTTAGTTCTTCTCTATTTTTGCTTTAATCACTTTTGTAATAGTTTTTTTATGTCAATTAATGCAAGCACTCTTTAATTCTTATTCAGCCTTTTTATGTTTATGATTTATGCAATTGAGTTGTAATTTTTTAAGTTATAGTTCTAGGCTTAGATCTAGGTGACAAGATCACGAGCCGTGGAGCAATTTTTTTTCAAGTTCAAGTATTGATTCAAGTAAGTAGGCTCCTTCAGTAGTCTTCTCTCCCCCCTCTCATTCCCTCTTCTGACTACCATTTCTTTCTTAATTTAGGATTTTTATTTTCAGTCGTTACATTATTGTTATCCCTTTCCCCCAAGGTTCATGGCTAGTGTATGTGTTGGCTTTGCCCCTCCTAGCCATAGAACCATCAATTTATTGTTTTTTATTGTAATTGTCTCCCTTTCCCTAAAGTCAAGTAGAGAAACCTACTTGTGAGTCTCTCTCTAGCTTTATCTCCTTTCTTTTACTTTATTTTTATTTCAGCATTTTTTTCCCTTTATTATTATTATTATTTTTTTTAATTGCGTGGGGTATTTATTTTCAGTTATTTATTTATTTAATTTTAATTGCGTGGCTTGCATATTTAAATTCTTAGATGACGAATGGTTAGGACGTTATTTTAGATACATATGTTTAGGACGGTAATTAGAATTAGATCACAACCATTAATCGGTTCACTTTCGCATTATTAAAAGAAATAAAAAAATAAAGTGGCTGCTCTCCTTGTGTTCGACCCGTAGCTACACTGATCCGTACGCTTGCGGTTACATTTTAAATTTCAAACAGTGGCCCAGCTAGCTGCTCCCCCTCTGGTTGTGGCATCCGACAAGGATACCCCCTATCCCTTGAAGTTCTGTCTCATTCCATTCCATCTGCTACCGACCTCCACCTCATCTCTCCTATCCCAAAATGTAAATCCCTTCTGCTCTCTCATTTTGCTTTTGCAATAATATCATGATATTCTCTAAGGACGACCCCCTTTCCACCTCCACTATCATGTCCTCTCTTCATTCTTTTGAAAGTCTCTCGGGTCTCAGTATCAACCTCCTCAAGTCGAGACTCTTCCTCTCTGGTGTCATTGCGAAGTCTCAGGCGAATCTCCTTGGGATCACAAGTTTCTCTTTGGGCTCCTTTCCTGTTAAATATCCGGGTCTCCCTCTCATCTCCTCTAGGCTTTCTTCTCACCATGCTTGACCTTCTGAGAAAGTGACTCCAGCTCTGGAAAGGCAAGCTCCTTTCCCATACTGGTCGCTAACTCTCATTAGATCGGTTCTCCAGTCCATGTATCTTTATTGGTCTGGCATTTTTGTCCTCCCTGCCTCCACAACCAAATCCACTGAAGGTCTTTTCTGCTCTTTCATCTGGAAGGGTTCTGATTCCTCTAAGTTTCTCCGTCCCCTCTGTTGGGATAAGGTTTGCGTCCCCAAAGCTGAAGGAGGCCTAAGAATTAGAAGAATCAAAGAGGTCAAATCTGTTGGTATCCTCAAGCTCATATGGAAAATTGTGTCAAAGAAGAGAAGTATCTAGGTTGATTGGATCCATTCCTCTTAGCTTAAGCACAACTCTCTCCGAACGACCCCTACCCCTCCTGATGCTTCTTGGATCTAGAGGAAAATTCTCAGCCTAGACCGTTAGCCCTCAATGCCATCTCCTTCTCTATTGGCAATAGCCAATCCACCTCCCTCTGGTGGGATCCCTGGCACCCTTCGAGCATCCTTTCCCACCTAATCACCCCTAGGTCCATTTACTCTTCTGGCCTTCCCAAATCTGCTCCTGTTTCCGCTATCCTTTCTCCCCTGGGCTGGCCCCTCCTTTCTCTCTCCCCTTGCCGACCTCTGGTCTGCCCTCCCTCCACTCCCCCCTGGGCGTAGGGAAGGGAAGACAAATGCACTTGGCTCCCCTCTTCTAATGGGATTTTCTCCTCCGAAACTGCTTGGTCCTTCATCAGATCCTCTGGCCCTATTGTTCCTTGGCCCAAGCTTGTCTAGTTCAAGGGTTATATCCCTTGCCACAGCTTCACTGTCTGGCAATGTCTCTCCAATTGCCTCCTACTATCACGTCCCCGCTAATCCCTCCTGTTGTCTCTTCCCTCATGGCTCTGAGGACATTCCTCACCTTTTCTTCTCCTATCTTCTTTCCTCCATCTGGAAAGCTGTCCTCTCTAGATGTTGGCCCTCCAGCAGACCCATTCTCCCTTTCGACAGGGAATGGATCAAAATTGACATGACCTTTGCTGGCTCCTCCATCTGTGACACCCTTGGTAAGCTTGCTTTTAGTGCAATCATAAACCACCTCTGGATGGAGCAAAACATCCATAGATGGTCATCCAACTCTCGCTCTCCGAAAAAAATTTGAAAAGCCATCTACTTTGATGTTACCGTCAAAATCCAATCTCTTCATCCTTGCCTTGTCCCAAACTCCCTTAGGAACAGGCATATCATTATCTCCTGAAACTTGCATATTGATACCATCCCCCACGGTTAGTGCCCTTGCCGCCCCCCCCCCCCCCACCTCTATCTCTCCCCTTTGTTGCTTGCCTCTCTCCCCCTCCCTCCCCCCCACCCCATTTTGGGTTATATCCCTTTGGTCCTGCTGGTTTGGTTTAGCTTGTTGCTTTGATGTTTTTTCTCCCCCCTGGGTTGGATTTTCCTTGCTAGCTTAAGCCTTCCCTCCCCTTTTCTCCCATTGTATATTCTTCTCTCCTTGTTAATGAATTTATTTATTCATCCAAAAAAAATTATTGCACCATAAGAGTGAGATATTTGCTTGCTTCCAAGTGTTTCACACATTTATTCAGATTCAATATAATGCTAAGGTAAAGGTATTGCATCCTAATAATGGTATGGAATATGGAGAAGGTTCCATTTAGTCTTATTTGGCTACCAACAGAACTGTCCATCAAACCATGTGGATACCCCACCTCAGAACAGAGTCGCGGAACAGAAGAATAAACACTTAGGTGCCATTTGATAACACTCCAGAGAACACTTATGGTGTTCTTTTGTTCTATAGGAATGCAAATAAAATGGAAATGTGTTTGGTACATCCGGTTCATTTCTGTATTCCCGTGGAATGAGCCACTGAAAAAGAATAGGTATAGAGTGATTGCAAGAGCACCTAAAAGGTGTTTTGTTTGTTCTTTTAACAAGTTGAAAGAACAAAGAGAATACCTATTCTCATTTTATTCCCGGTAAAAACACCCCAACCCTCTCAAACACAAAACCTTCTCCAACATAAGGGAGGCTTCATCTTACTCCCTCGCAAGGAACCATAACGAGTTCTGAATGGATTTCATCTGGTGAAACCTTTCTCGTCCATGGGAAGCAATCGCTGCCTCTTCTCTTGCAAGATCCCTAACCACGCAGGTGAGAGTCTCTCTCTCTCTCTCTCTCTCTCTCTCTCTAATTTTTTGCAAAAGGAAACTCATGATTCCTGCAACTGCCTCTCATGGGTGAGTCTCTGTTGCTCTCCTTCTTCAGTGGTTAGTTTGAAGCTGGAAAACAAAGTCACATGTTATCTTTTGGGTAAACTCTCTCTCTCTCTCTCTCTCTCTCTCTATATATATATATATATATCTATATCTCTGTGTGTGTGCTGTTGCTTCCCTTCCTTCGGCCACCCCATAAAAAAAATTATTTACATTTGCAATGTAAAAGAAGGGAAAAAGAGGGGAAAAACCGAAATCCCTCCAAAAGAAAGAAATTGCGCCTTGTTCATCATTTCGGCCATGATGCTCAAGTTCTTATGGCAATCTCCGACAGAAATAATTGATTCTTCCCTCACCTGCAATCCCTCTTCTTAAATTTAAAGGTCTCGACCACCTATAGCAGCGCTGCTTTCATCTGGGCATTTCTTCAAGCTACTTTATAAACTTTTGTTCTGCTTTCGTTTTGCCCTATTGTATCTGATACTTGTACTTCTCGGAGACGGAATTGTACTTTGGCTGGGTAAGCAAAGTTAGAATTCTGATTACAAGGACAGTTTGCTTCAGTTGTTGGAGCCAATGAAAGTAAAATTTGAAGCCATAATTTGAGTTTCTTTCTTTTCTTTTCCTGATTCATGAATAAGCATTGTGGAGGTTGAATAGTGAAGGGTTCTTTTCCTATATTATAGCTCGAACAAGTTCTGATTTTTTTTTTTTTAATCAGCACACAAGAAATGCCATTCCCAAGTCAAGGACGTAGAGATTGTCTGTTTTAAAAATTACTGGAGATGAAATGTTTGATTTTTTATTTCCTTCTCATTTGTTATTTGTAATAATGTAGGAGTCTCTTTAATATTTCAACAAGGAGAGCATTCGATTCCAGGAGTTTCGGGATATCCAGGCCCATGGTCCCATCGTCTACATGGATAGTTCTGAAAATTCTCAGGGAAAAGGAGATTTTCTGTCTCATTCTATTTTCTAACTGAAATGGTTACATTTTGTTAGTGATGATTTTTCTTTCTTCTATGTTCTGAAGATGCTTACCAACTCATCTGGTCTGTTGTCTGATTGAACCCAGAGCTAAACTATTTACCCTGACACAGTTCACTTGATGATCCTAATCCATGTGTTTGAAGCCTTTGATATCCATAGTGGTGCTACATTGTGCTTGTCTTTTGCTGCATGTTGAGTTGTATTGGAATTGAAATGCTGACTGGAAATTGTATCAACCGGCTAAGTGTTGTGTTCCTTATCAAAGAAGGAGAAGTATATTGGATTCCCAGGTCTAGAAGAGTCTGATACACTAGTATAATCACAAGGTTCTCTTGGCAAGGGAAAGCATTCAGATAGGTTGGCCTTTAGCCGAACTTCAGTCCAAAAATATTTTAGGCAAAATCATTTCTTCAATCTCCTTGCACTACTTTGTTGCTGTTCAGCCTAAAGTACATTTCCATACATGTGGGACACATTAGGAAGGTTTGTGGCAAGGTCCTCATTGGGTATTATCTTTGAAGCATGGTTTGTGGCACAGTCTTGTGGTTACTTGAAAATTTCAAATTCTACTTGATGGGTCTTTAGCTTAAATTGGTAAAGCGCTTGGAACATCAGCATGTCTCAAGCATGTTCGAAGGGATAGTGGTTCGAGTCCACCAAGACCTTTTTATTCAATTGTTCATAGCATGTCAATCAAGGCAACCATCCACACAAACATTTTGGTTATAAATAGAGGGAAGCAAAAGAAGCAATTTGCAAATGGAGTGCTGCTGCTAGAAAACAAAAGAAGCCGTTTGCAAATGGAGGGAAGCAAGAAATCTTGGAATGATTAGATTATCTGTGGCGGTTTCTACTGCAATTCCAACTAGCTTCTACCTTTCTTAATCAGTTAAACAGCTAAGGAATCTGTTATGGGGTTGATGGAGAAAATGGTGGCTTATACTCTCACTTGTCCATAATGCCACTAAAGTCTGATGGTTCTTTGTATCATGGAAGCTCTTACCAAGTCACATTATGGAGATCTGCTTCTGCTTCTGCTTCTAATTATTGTTTCTTTTGGGTCCTAAATACTGTAATCTGAGTGAAAGAAGAATCAATTGGCTCCTATAAACAGTGTTCTGAGAGAATTGCATTGAGAATAGCTCAAACTAATATCATTTCCTAAAATAATTGATCTAGTTCTCTCTGTTACAAAGATGAACAGAGGGAATTTAGGATTTCAGAAACAGTAACTTTAGCTCACATTACGACATTATTCCCTGAATAAATCAATCAAGTTCTCTCTGTTACAGAGAATAATCGCTGTTATATATGTTTGCATTTCAAAGTGTAGACCTAATTCCACTTATTTGATCTATTTCTTTGGAGTTTGTCCGGCCAAAGTCACCTGAACTATACTTGGGTAATCTAGATATATATTAGGCTTATTAGTTGGGACAGTTTGTCTAAATCCATAGGATGAGACAAGACCTCCAAAAGACCTAAGATTCTGAAGGAAGGAAATGTGACCTTTTGTAATTTAACAATTCTTTTTTGTCAAGGGAAAATTTTGTTCATTTATGTATTTCCTTTTAAGAGCAGTAGTATGTTAAAAGACAATTTCATTAACTAAGTACTTCCTTATTTAAGTTAAATTTGACCATAATGGCATGTCTGTAATTACTAATTTTATTGTTCAGAATTGAATTTATATGAAGTGTCTGCCAAACACTATTTCTGTTCTTTTCCTGTTGTAATGATATTTCTGGAACAGTTTTACCAAATGTCGTTTCTATTCCACCAGAGTGTTTTCACAACATGGAATTGAAAATGAACAATTCTATAAAAGAACACTCTCCAAGAATAAAAGTGTTGTCAAACGGCACCTTATTGGAGGTTGCTCGTTCTATAATGTTTGAGATGCATGTCCCACCACAGTACTGGACTGACGTTGTCCTTACTCCTTAATGCTTCATACCTTATCAATAGGATGACATCCCGTGTTGGACTCTCACTATCCCATTGAGGTCCTTATTGGGTCTACCTCTTTTATGGTTCCTCCCAAAGTTTTTGGTTGTGTAGGCTTTGCTCATAATCATCATCCAAAAGGCAAGCTCGATCCGCATGGTCTCCGATGTATATTTCTTGGGTACCCTCCCCCACTCAGAAGGGTTACAAGTGCTAAGACCCCACCCCCACTCAGCGTATGTTTGTCACAATGGATGTGGTCTTCCATAAGCCAAAAGCCTACTATTCTACCTTGGCACCTCTTCAGGGAGAGTCTGGTACTACTGGTAATGTTGGTGAAGACGTGCCTTTGAAGCTGGTATTCCTCTCCCTCCAGAAGAGGAAGAAACTGTTGTTGACAAGGGGCTGCCAGAGAGTTCTGCTCAGGGGGAGCCAAAATCTACTCAAGAGGGACCAATTATAGGTGTATTCTGGTCGAAAGAAGAAAGACATCACTACCACTTTACCTCACCAATCGTCCTCTCCACTAGAGTCTAACATCCCATCAGGTAATCTCCTACCTTCATATGTCATTGATCCGTCTCTTGATCTCCCTATTGCTGTCTGTAGAGGAAGTAGGACATGAATCAACATCCTATTTTCAATGTTATTTATGACGACTCCCTATCTCCTTCCTATCGTG
>NW_024868603.1:14949-81210 GCF_013358625.1 Macadamia integrifolia | reverse complement strand
TATAAAATGAAAATGACGAAATAAACACTCCAAAAATAAAACCAACATCCTCTCCACACTTACCTATTCACGTATAAGATTATGCACACACGGTATGAGTGAGATCTGACGTGCTTAGACGAGGGTCACAAAAACCTAACATAGAAAGGAAGCTTAGAATACGTCCAATCCGGGACAATAAAAATGATGAAAGACACTATCACAACACATTTAATAACACAAAGGAGGTTGTCAATGAGTTTGAGCTCGAACAGAGCTCATTGGACCACAGGTGGGTCATATAGGTGGGTAGGAGGGCCCACCTATGCAAGCTGCCCACGCAGACAGCACCCAGACCACACTAGCGGGTCTAGGTACTCACCGGTCATATCTGCCAGTAAGACCTTGAGGCCCAGCCAGGACCGCTGGGTCTAGGTACCCGCTAGTCCTACTTGCCGGTAGGCTTTGAAGCCTAGGCAAGACTGGAAGGTCACACTAGTGGGTCTAGTTACACACCGGTGCTACCCACTAGTGTCCAACGGGTTCTGTTGTCCTACTTTCCTTCTTCACCCCACCTTTTGGGAACCCAAGGGTGTTGTTTCCTTCTCATTTTCCACACATAGATCTAAGTTTAAGATTTGGGAACAAATCATACCTTTAAGCTGAAGAAACCCCAAAACCTAAGATCCTTCCCCCAACTCAAAATATCACTAAATGCTTTTAGATCTTGGTTGCTCCTCCTTTAAAACCTTCAAAGAAATCACATAAAGTCTCTCTTAACTCTTTGATTTGACCACACAAGAGGTTTTCACCAGATTCAAGGGATTGTGGCACTTACCTACCTCAAATTGTAGATCTCAAGGTGCCAATCAATTTTCTAGTGTCAAAATGGCGAGGTACGGCTTCGACAACAAGGGGAAACACTTTCCCCACACTTCCTTCCCTTCTCTTCCTTCTTCTTCTCCCTGTTCTTTACTCCTCACCACCAACCTTTGCTGAAATAATAAATGGGAGAAGAGTAAATGCTAGTTATAGTTGGGTCATAAATATCTACTAGGGTGCATTTGGTTTTTGACACTCTATGGCCTGAATCCCATTCAACCGTGATACCAGGAGAAGAAGTCAGAAATGTCAGGCACACATGACCCTACTACGATGGGGAACTTGAAACACATGTGATCACCCAAGTTGGGTTTACTGGGGCCTATATTTGCCGTACAGGTGGGTCGCACTAGAGGGTCATACCCACCTGTGACCACCCACCTGTTGGCCAACATATGGCCAACCTTACTGGATTTTAGTGGGAAATGGGTTATCAATGCTTTTTCACTCCCACCACTTATCGTGAACCAAGTTCTCATCATCTAGTATGACAACATACCTTCCCTACTCGTACATAGCCTTATAATACGTGCAAGGGCATGGCTTAGGCGTGCAAACCACAATGGGCATTGGATCAAATTTGTCCGACCACCCTAGCATTCGAAGTCACCATTGCTATCATATACCATAGGGCACCCGTATCAACCCTTGCCAGTTCGGACCCTACATGACTAAACCAACCAACCGATCAATAAGCCGGGTTTAGAGAGTAGTGCACTATATTTACCTCCCCTTTTTAAAAATTTCATCCTCAAAATTAAAGTTACTTGGTAGTCTGAATAGATGAGAGTATTTAGCCTAGATTTCATCTTCCTTCTCACAGGATGCCTCCTCAAGTGAGTGGTTAGCCCATTGCACCTTTACAAAAGCAATGGAGCAGTTGCAAATGGTTTTTATCTTTCAATCCAAGATTTCAACAGGCTGCTCTTCATAAGTCATATCAGTTTCCAGGTATTCTAATTCCACAACTAACACATGTGATTGATCATGGATGAACTGCTTCAACATTGAAACATGGAATACATTAGGAACGTTACTTAGTGAAGGCAGAAGGGGCCAACATGTATGCTACGGATCCATCTCGGACTCAACTTGCCCTTCCAGTGGAACCTATATAAACCCTTGGTAGGAGAGATTTTAAGAAATACCTTCTCCCCTATCTGAAACTCAATGTCTTTTCTGCAGTTGTCTGTATAGCTCTTTTGATGTGATTAGCCTTAATCTTCTCCTGAATGACATCAAGCTTATCACATGTCATTTGTATCATCTCCAGCCCAAGCATTTAATGTTCTCTCACATTATCCCAATATAAGGGTGTCCTGCACCTCCTGCCATGCAATGCCTTATATGAAGCCACTCCAATGGTGGCTTGATAACTATAAGCAAACTCTATAAGAGATTTGTTTTCCTCCCAACTACTACTCATTTCCATTGCATAGGCCCTGAGCATATCTTGTAGTATTTATATGGTCTATTCGGATTTCCCATCAGTCTGTGGATGGAAAGCAGTACCTAGGTTCACCTGTGTTCCCAAGGCATATTGGAGGCTCTTCCAGAATTTAGATGTAAATCTTGGGTCTCTGTCTAATACAATACTCACCGACAGCCCATACAAGAGAACTACATTATCCATCTAAAGTTGTGCCAACTTGTCCATGGTATAGGTAGTCTTGATTGAAATGAAATAAATAATCTTGGTAAGCCTATCAACTATCACCTAGATTGTAGCCATCCCCTTAGGTGTACGTAGTAGCCTAGTGTCAAAGTCCATAGTAATCATATCCCCCTTCCACTTAGGTACTGGGAGGGGCTAAAGAGTGCCATATAGTCGATGTCACTCCGCGTTGACCTTCTGACATGTGAGACACTATGACACATATAGGGCCACAGTAATATTCATCCTTAACCACTAGTAACTTTGTTTAAGATCCTTGTACATTTTGGTGCTTCTGGGGTGAAGCATGTGCTCTGAGCTATGTGCTTCCTTTACTATCTTGTCCTATACTCTAAGTCATTAGGCACACACAACCTGCCCTGAAACAATAGTGCTCCGTCACTAGCTATTGTGAAATCAGGATCATCCACTATTTGCTCTTGAATCCTAATTCTACTCTTCTGTAACTCAGGATCCAAGGGTTATTTCATGATCACCTCCTGCCTGATAGATGGTTGTACCTATAGATCCACCAGAGATCAAGTTAGATACTTAATACCATCCGGCTGATGATCGAGCTCTAAGGTTGCTCCCTCATATAAAAGGACTTCACCCATTAATGTTGTTTTCACTTAAGTTGTAGGTTGGTGGCCAAGTTCGCAAGTGATACAATCTGAGCTTTCTGACTTAATGCATCCACCACTACGTTAGCTTTAATCGGATGGTACTAGATGTTACAGTCATAATCTTTCATAAGCTCTAGCCATCTCTTCTGCCTCATGTTCAAATCCCTTTGGGTGAAGAAGTATTTGAGACTTTTGAGATCGCTGAATATCTCGCACTTCTCCCCATACAAATAATGGTGCCAGATCTTCAAGGCAAAGATGACTATAGTCAGCTACAAGTCATGGGTGGGGTTGTTCTTCTCATACTCCTTTAGTTGTCTAGATGCATATGCCATCACCTTACCATGTTGCATGAGAACACAAACCAACCCAATCTTGGAAGCATTAGTGTAGACCGTCATTCCACCCATGCCTTTTGAAATTGTCAATGCTGGAGCTAACACCAATCGACTCTTCAACTTTTGGAAACTATTTTCACACTCCCTAGACCATTCAAAACTCATTCCCTTTTTGGTTAAATTGGTCATTAGAGGAACAATTTGAGAGAAATTCTTCATGAAGCACCGATAGTGACTTGTTAACCCCAAGAAGCTTCTAATCTCTGTCACATTCTTGGGTGTTTCCCACTCCATTACTACTTTTACCTTACCCGAGTCTACTTCAATTCCATTCTCAAACACTATATGTGTAATACCCTACTTCTTAAACCCGGTCTGATTACACGGTTGACCCGGTTTAACTATGCAGGACCCGAACCGGAGGGAGTTAGAGCGGGCTCCTTATGGACTATGATGGCAAGGGTGACCTTAAACACTGGCTGGCCCGACAAGTCTGAGCCAGTTCCAGAAGAGACGGGAGTGCCCAAGCCGTGTACATGCACCTACCATAAGGCCATGTACGGATAAAGCAGGTATTGTAGCCGTATATTAAGGTATATATGTATACTACATCGTATGCCAGGGGTGGGGTTCGCACCGAGGCCCGAACTCTGTCAAAATTTCAAGTTTGGCCCTCAGGTGGGCGGGCAGGTGGGCGGACAGGTGGGTGCCCCCACCCACCTGAGTGACCCATCCATGTGAACTATTTAGTTATTTAAGAAGTATATATATATAATTTATGATTTTCCTTTCTTTTCATTTATGACACTCGTACGTTGGTGAGGATAGTAAAGAGGAGAGAGAAAAGAAAAGGAAGAAGAAAGGAAGAGAAGGAAGAGGGAGAAGAGAAGGATTTCAGCGGTGCTAAAGCTTGATCTTCCCATTCCAGTGCCGGAAGAGTGATCTTCAACTCTAGATCTACATTGAGAGGTAAGCAAAGTTGGATTCCTTGAACATTCACCACGACCAAGCATAAACCCTTGATTCAAGTAGGGTTTCTTGAGATCTTGTAAATCCCCTTTGAAATGATGAATCTAAGGTTTAATAGATGATTTATGTGTTGATCTTGAAGGATTTGAAGAGGTATTGACAATGTTGGAGAAGCATTGAGGGTTTGAAGGTGTTCTTGAGCAAAGAAGGTAAGATGGTTTCCCATCACTTGAATCTAACCTAGATTTAGGTTAGAACCATCCTATAAGACATTGAAGTTGTGAAGAATGGGTTGGGGAAAGCCCCATTTGAATCCCCAAAGAATGGAGGAAGTTGGGAAGAAACAACAGTTTTCCCGTCAAGACCGGTGGGTAGAACCGGTGGGCCATCTGGCCCGCCTGTGAGCACCCGCCTGAGAGGGCAGGGCCTTCGGGCACAACCGACGGGCCCAACCAGTGGGCTAACCGGTGGGCCACCCTGCCCGTCGGTCTTAGCAGGGCCCCCTGGCCCAATCGGCAGGCCAGACCGGTGGGCCAACCGACGGGCCAGCCTACCCGTCGGTCCAAACCGGTGGGCCAAATCGGTGGGCCAGACAGCCCACTTGTCTGACCCACCTGAGTGGCCCCAAAGGTGATTCTTATGTCCGATTGGACCCAAATCGGATGTGCGACCTTCTTTTAACGTTCTAAACATGATTTTGTCATCGGATCTTGTTAATTTTGATTCTAAAATGGTGAAGTACTAACCCCGCTCAATCGTGTTAGGTTCACCAAATCCTACACTTCTCGCATCGGATCTCAACCGTACCGAGCGGGAATCCTTGTACATAAAAGGTAATTGGGGAGAGGATGTTTGGCCTTGTTTCAAGGCATTGTTTGGCATTCATTTAAATGTATCTAGTCTAGTCATGCCATCATGAATATGCTATGTAGATTAGTCATCCTCACATTGTTATGCATGTGTGCTATGTTTACTTTCTAAATGCCAAGTGATGAGATGCTTATGTGATTGAATGTTGACATCATTGTGCATAATGCATTGATAGACTAGATGCCATAGTCGGCTTGAAAACGAGTGCATTGGTGGCCCGTGGTATGGGACACGGAGGCACTATGCAATCATACTATTATCATATGGGAGCATGCGGTTTAGGATTTTCACCATCCCGTGCTACGACCCTTCCCAATAGGGGTTAAGGTGTTGGGTTACCATTTGGGGGGAAGCAGTGGTCGCGGTTGTCGGGTCACTGTGGCGGTTAGACATAACGCCCGGTGGGTCAATAGGACAGTCGTCAACCCCGGTGGTACATTCAAGAGGGCCAATCGTACTGCTTTTAAATTGTTAGAGTTAGCACCTTTAATTTCAGTCATTTACTTTTCTGTTGAGAGCCGATGGACGGCATTGTCTTTACTTTTCCGAGTACTCAAGGTGGGCCTTCTCCGACAGCCCTATGGGCGTATCACGGGATGGAGTTCGCGGCTCGTACCCAGAGTATACGTGCACTGTGGCTGAAGTAGCACTAAACCAAAGACTTAGTAATGTTGCTTAGGTGGATGTGATATAAAATGTATTGCATGGCATGTAGTGCATATGATTGTGTTTTGATGTGTGGACTGCTGTGTGGTCCATCTTACCACTTACTGAGCTAGTGAGCTCATCCCATGTGTGCACCCCCTTTTTAGATGATTTTTCCGGTCATACATCTGACGAACAGGGGGTGGGTCCCACAGTCGAGTTCCCTGAAGAGGACTGGTGGGCCCCTAAGGAGTTAGAGCACGGCACTGACTTCTCGTGCGAGAGTTGTGCTGCGGGACTGCAGTTCTGATGTCCGAGTTGAGCTCCACTTCTGAGGCCGATCTGAGCTCCTCTATGTGATGCCAAGCTGGGCTCAACCCTTGATGCTGAGCTGAGCTCTAGCCTTTGATACCGAGCCGAGATGTGTACTCTGATTATTTTGATGGATTCCTTTATATACTTGATATGTGAATTGTATTTTTATTGTGTAAATATCATGCCTTCTATCCCACATGTATATAACTATTTTATCACAATTCGGGTATCAAGTATTATCGGATTATTCACAGGTAAAACTTAGTCTTCCGCTGATCTGATGAGCTTATATTAGTTGTGTGTATGCTGTGGTGGAATATAGTATCAGATGATCCTGGCAGGTTTGGGTTAACCGGTGTTAACCCGATCACTGGCCCGGTTCAGTGTGAACGGGGTGTGACATTATATGCCCACAAAGCATCCACCAATCGATTAGACCAATCTTTGCGATTAGGGTTGATAGTCTTTTCCAAAATTTACCTAATTTACCTATTGGATACCTCAACCTGACCACTAGTTTGAGGATGATAGGGTGTAGCCAGCTTATAGGTGATCCCATATTTCTTCATCAAGGCCTCGGAAGGCCTATTGCAAAAGTGTGCACCCCTATCACTAATAATAGCACGTGGTGTACCAAAGCAAGGAGAAAATGTGCTCCTTCATAAACCTGACCACCACTTGTGGTGATTAGATTTATAGGCAATGGCTTCAATCCATTTGGAAACATAAGCCACAGGCAATAAGATGTATAAATTCCCAAAAGAATTAACGAATGGTCCTATGAAGTCAATACCCCACACATCAAAAATCTCAACAACCAGAATTGGGTTGAGGGTCTCAACAACTAGAATTGGGTTGAGGGGCATCATATTTCTCTTAATCACACGTCCTAAAGATTGACAGGCTTTACAAGACTTGCAATACACAAAAGCATCCTTAAAGAGACTAGGCCAATAGTATCCACATTGTAAAACTTTGGCTGCAGTCTTCTTGACACTAAAATGGCCTCCACATGCCTGATTATGACAAAAAGAGAGAATGGAATGCTACTCATGATCAGAAATACATCGTCGGATAATCTGATCCGGACACATCTTAAACAAATAAGGGTCATCCTAGAAAAAATACTTACCTTGGGAATGAAACCTATACTTATCTTGGGTGGACTGGTGATCTAGAGTCACACCCATGACTAAGAAGTTGACAATGTCAGCAAACCATGGTTCGCTGGACACTGCAAGTAACTTTTCATTAGGAAAATTCTCATTGACTGGAGAATCGACAGTTAAGGAATTGGAAAGCTAGGATAAATGGTCTACAACTAGGTTTTCACTTCCCTTCTTATCCCTAATTTCCAAATCAAACTCTTTTAAAAGTAAAACCCACTTAATGAGATGGGCTTTGGCATCCTTCTTCTAAACAAAGTAGCTAAGAGCAGAATGATCAGTATACAACACCACATGTGACCCAACTAAGTAAGACCGAAACTTTTCTAATGTAAACATAATAGCTAAAATTCTTTTTCAGTGGTAGTATAGTTGAATTATGCATCATTTAGGGTCCTACTAGCAAGCATAGTAAATGACAGTGGGTAGCTTATTAATCCTTTGTCCCAAAACTGCTCTTACGGAAAATCAGAGGCATCACACATCAGTTCAAAAGGTTTAGTCCAAATAAGTGGTTGAATAATGGGTGCATTGATTAATTCCTTCTCAAGTTGCTTAAAGGATTCTAGGCATTCTGTAGAAAACTCAAAGTTTGATCTTTAGCAAGTAGTGAGGTGAGAGGTTGGGCTAACTGACTAAAGTTCTTAAAAAACCTTCTGTAGAAGCCAGCATGACCAAGAAAAGATCTGATATCCTTAATAGATTGGGGAGATGGTAAACTAACAATTACATCCACTTTGGCTCTAGCTACCTTAATTCCCTCCTTGGTTACTTACATGGCCTAAAACAATCTCAGATTTAACCATAAAATGGCATTTCTCCCAATTCAAAACCAAATTCTTAGATATGTATCTTTTCAAAACTAGGGAAAGATGGTGAAGATACTCAGAATAGGAATTCCCATGAATCGAAAAGTCCTGCATAAATACTTCTATGAATTTTTCAGTCATGTCAGAAAAATGCTCATCATGCATTGTTGGAACATAGCAGGGGCATTGCAAAGCCCAAAGGGCATACACTTGTAAGCAAATGTTCCATATGGGCATGTAAAAGTGGTCTTATGTTGATTTTTTTAAAGCAATTAAGATCTGGTTATAACTGAAATATTCATCAAGAAAACAATAAATTCATATCCAGCTAACCTCTCTAGCATCTAGTCAATGAATGGCAATGGGAAATTATCCTTCCAGGTCACCGTATTAAGTTTCCTATAGTCTATACACACTCTCCACCTTGATTGGACATGGGTTGGAATCAGTTAGTTATTGGTATTGGAAACTATAGTAACACCAGACTTCTTGGGCACTACATGACTAGGCTTACCCATTGGCTATTAGAAATAGGATAAATTATTCTATGATCCAAGCACATTAGAATCTCTTCCTTAATTGCTTCCATCATCACTAGATTAGCTCTTCTTTGGGGTTCCATGGATGGTTTGGAATCCTCCATGAGATGTATATGATGTTGCATAATAGAAGGGCACCCTTGATGTCAGCCATAGTCTAACCTAGGGCTTCCTAATTATCTTTTAACACTTTAAGCAATTCCTCTTCCTAGCTAGAAGTCAAATTTAAAGAATTTATTACTAGAAGAGTCTGATCAGGCCCTATGAAAGCATACTCAAATTAGATGGCAATTCCTTATTATCTAGCTTAGGAGGTCCAACTATGGAAGGTTTGGGGATGGGATTGGAATGAGGTCTTAAAGGCTCCACCGGTGTGTGAATAATCAAGACTTTAGAAAAGAAATTTTCACTGTCATCATCCAACTCATCCATACATTTTTGGAATTCCAAATCAAAATTAGTAATTAAATCATCAAAAAAATCCAGAAAATCCTTAAGCATATTGATCTCTTCTTCCATATTGTGAGGGTAGCGGCCGAAAAAAGGGAAGAAGAGGACCTTCTTTTGCTTTTGGCCCTCTCTCCTCTTTTTCGCTTTCTTTTAGGAGGGGAGTGTCATGTGTGCTTTCGTGCAGGGCCTATTTCATAGTTGTCATTGAGATGGGGGTTTGATGATGGTCCAATACGGGGGATTGGGATCATGTGAAAAGGGGTTTCAAGTTGCCACCTAGGATTATGGGCTTAGAACCCGAGGGTGAGCCCAATTCCTAAGAAAAGAGACTAAAAGTTGGTTTGATCCAGAGATTTAGGGTAGGTGTTAGGTTACAAAATTGGAAAGGTGTTAGGCACCCGATCTAGATGCTTAAGAATGAACATTTCCTATGATTATTCATTTTCCGCATGTATAGCTAAATTATCACTCATATGTACATTGACTGAATTTAAAGATTATGTATACTACAACAAGGTCCATAGAGAGTCTACATTATGCTAATTTGGGTGAGAAATTTTACATGAGTTTCACCCCTATGTCAGGTCGAGAAGGGTAGGACCCCTATTTATACCCATATAAACTGTCTTTTGGCTTTTTCTAGCTCAGAGGAAGATGGTCTTGACCTCCAATTTCCTTTCTTGAGAGATGTTGACTAGACAAAGTTCCGACTAATGATGGTTACTTTTGGATTTTGACTACGGTATTGATTCGATAGAGCTTCCACTAGGGATGGGCTACTTCTGGATTTTGGCTTAGGTGGCACTCCAGCAGAGCTTCTGCTGGAAATGGGCTGAGACCCAAATGGTTGAAGAACTTTGAAGGCCTGACCCATAGAACACTTTGAAGATTCAAAGGAATCTTATAAAGATCTCTCCAAAGACTTGAAGAACCTCAAGAGGGGGAGGGAGAGTAAGGGGAAACTTTTTCCACACAAAAACTTACTCAAGAATTTTAAAGGCCCAAAGAACACTTCGAAGATCTGAAGAACTTATGAAGATCTCTTCAAAGACTTGAAAGACCTCAAGGGTGGAGGGAGGAGAGAAGGTAGAGCTTCCTCTACTATGGATGCTTCTAAGAGACTTGGTGTTTTTTGGTGTATCAATACAAAGGAAGGGGGTATTTATAGGATTCATGAACCAATGGGGAGCAAAAGAGAATTTTCTTAGCCAATGGAGGGAAAATGGTTTTTCTAAAACAATGGGAAAAAAGTATGAAATTTTGGACCAATGAGGTAGGAGGTGATTTTCTTTGCATAATAGGGAAAAAGTAAGTTTTTTTGAGCCAATAAGGTAAAAAGATACCTTTTTGGGCCAATAGGACGTTACAGCGTAGGGTATGCTAGCGGGGTAGTGTATGGTGCACAAGTGGGTGGATAGAAAATCTCTTCACCTAATAAGTCAATGGAACATATATTCTGGCCTTTAATGGCGGCACACGAGCCTGGGTAAGGGTGGCCGGGGCAGTCATGGGTGCACAAAGTAGGCAAGGTGTGCACGGGGAGGCTAGCAAGGGTGTGTGACATATGGCGTGTGGGACAGATAGGGCTGCATGCTATAGGGGGTGTATAGTGTAGGCATGGTGCACGTAGTAAGTAAGCAGGTGCGCATGGCATGCACACAAGGGCACACAGGATGCTCATGGGGGCGCATGGGGTAGGCTGGAGGGGACGTGCATCATGCAAATGAGGGCACAAGGGACTGGTTGGAGGGGGCGTGCAGGGGCAGGTAGTGCTGGCTAGCATACATGGGGCTGTATATGGGGCATGCAACGCTGTGTAAGGGGTTGGTTGGCATTCGTAGTTAGTGTGGGGCTATCTGGCTGGCTAGCATGCAAGGGGTTGGATGGCTAGCATGCGCAGGGCTGTTCACATGAGGCTGTTCGTGGTTGGCATGCATGGGGCTATGCGTGCAAGGTAGGTAGGACTGCACGCGTGCAAAAAAATATGATTTTTCTAAAAGATTGTGGGAGATCCGATGTACGATATATCATTGGAATCATGATTATGAGTAATATCCATCCGTGATCAGATTCCTTTTGTATATAAAAAGTCATAATTGGGCCCTCTTCCCTCCCGCATGGGATTGTCGGGGTTTTGGGTGAGCAAGGGATGTTTCTAGGTTTCCTTAATCAATTATCATCTCTATTGATTGAAAGCAAGAAGTCATGCCCAAGATCTACAATTCATCATAGTCAGAGGTGGTGACAAAATTGGGTGTCTACAGAATGCCTCTCTTTGGTCGAGGCCTGTGCCAACAGTCGAAGGGCAAAGAAAAGAACGACCACATTTTGTCACCCAAAGCATGTACTACTGTCGTTTTGCTCATTAATAACGGATTTGAAAAATACAATAGGTAATATCTTTTAACTGCTTTAAAGTTTGAGACTTACATGGATTGCTGATTTCTAGGAAAGAAATTCACTGCTCTTCCAATCCTGCAAAAGACGTTAGTACTTCATCTTTGTCTTTTCCTATGCTGGGCTTCCATATGCCAGTCTAAGGGATTTGGTCTCCAGGTTGGGTCGGCTTCCATATGCTAGTCTAGGGGATTTGGTCTCCAGGTTGGGTCTTTCGACCCAATCTGGGCTATCTGGCACCATTGATTACATGAAAGAAATTCACTGCTCTTTCAATCTTGCAAAAGAAAAATATTTGATTCCTGAATTTTCCTTGGCCGAGCTTTCATGTGCCAGCCTAGAGAATTCATCAATGAGATTGGGCCACTCGGAGCCGATTCAAAGAGATTGGCCCACTTGGGGCTGGTTTAATGAAATTGGGCCACCTGGGGTCGGGTCAATAAAATTGGACCACCTAGGGCCAGTTTAATGAAGTTGGGACACTCGGGGCCAATTCAATGAAATTGGGCCACTTGAGGTCGGGTCATTAGGATTGGGCCACTTGGGGCAGTCCAATGAAATAAGGCCACTTGATTCAATGAAATTGGGCCACCTGGGGCCAGGTCAAAGAGATTATTTCTTTTCTTGATTTGTTCCATGTCCCTTGATTGGGATTCTTGAATTTGAACCAAGAGATTGGAGTCTTGAATTTTACCTTTTTGATTTGGAATCTTGCTCTTCTCTTTTGATTTGGAATCTTACTTTTTTGCTTTTGATTTTTACTACAATTTTATCTACCAATGGGAATTGACTTTCACCTTCCCTCTTCATGTGATATAATTTTTACCTACCACACAAAGTTGCTTTATATTTCACCTTCCCTTTGATTTTTACCTTCCACTTCCAAGTGATATAATTTTCATCTACCACATGAAATTATTTTGAATTTGGCATTTTGTGGTAAGAATCCTTAATTTTCACCTTGGAATTGGAATCTCAACTATTTTTTTCTTTTTAAGAAAATGAATTTTTTACACATAAAATTGTCACCCCTCCTGTTCATTACCTATTCCGATTTTTCTGAGTTGGGAACAATTTGTGAGTGAGTGAGCTCAGTTTTTTGAATCTCCTTGAAGATTCAAAGCTTTTTGCACTTTTTTGGGTTTCTTCAAAAATTTTCAAAGATCTTCAAGTTTCCCTTGAAGTTCTTCATCTTCTTATTGAAGATCTTCATAGTTCTTAAGGAAGGAGTCATTTGGAGAATTTGACATCTTTTTGGGCTATTTCATAAATTATGAAACTTCTTGGTGTTTCTTGTAATTTTGGGAAATATGGTTGAGAGAAGAAAGAGAAAGACTCATCGAGAGGTCCGGCTGGATGGTTGCAGCAATTCTTCTCAAGGGAAAGAGAGTCCTGTAGATTGGTACATTGGACAAACACTTCACGGGACTCAGGATCATATTTGCAACTCAGTATGGGGAAAATGGGTAAGTCCTTGTATTTATTCATTTCTCCTTATTCATTTATTATTGTGTTGTTTTTTTTTTTTGTTTTTCTATTATGATCATTATGCACGATGGGAGAGTACCACCAACCTTGGCCAGATATGGTCATCCGAACACAGCTTGGGATAGGTACAAGATGCTCCCCCGCAAAGTGAAGGAGTTGGTTAACTCATCATACCTGAGTCAATTGGATTCTATAGAGACTAGGAAGTTCAGCCCCGCATTGGTAGGGGTCCTGAAAGAGTGGTGGTGGCCGAGCACTCACACCTTTCATCTTTCTACTGGCGATATTACCATTACACCTCTATGCTTTTATGCTCTGACGAGCATACGATTTGGAGGGAGACCCTTATCTTTTCCTGAGACTTTGATAGCACCGGAGTTCACGAATCTGACAGGCATTGACATCCAGGCCGACCAAAAAGATATCTATTTAGGCAAGATTAGTGCCCGCAGGTGGAGGTCAAACCTGTAGGTGAACGCTGGAAACATTGCGCAGCTGACCCATTCTTTCCTTTCATTTAGTGTGGGTCAGTGCCTCTTTAGTGACCTTCGGGGTGGGGTAGACATTTGCATGACTGCCTTCTTCTGAAATTCTTGGGAAGTGGACACCTAGGATTGGGGTGGGGCTGGTTATGCATACTTTCTATGGAATCTAGACCTATTATCATATAGAGACCGAGGTCTCAAGGGAGCGGGCTACATCCCCTAGGTAATTTCTCCTCCTTGTACCCATTTATTTTCATTGGTTTTATTTCCTCACTTTGATTTTTTAAATCAGCCCTAGTGCTATGAGCAATTGGAGATTATGGCTCCCATACTGAAAGATCCTCAAGCATCGCCCTTTCCCATAGCCACGAGATGGGGAGATAGCCGAGTACTCAGGTGTCAGTGCCATCCTATAGGGACCACTGCTTTTCTCTCCCGAGCAGTCTTACAGAGATAAGTCATGTTTGTCATTAAATTTCCTTATGTCCTGTGTTATACTTACTTTTTCTTGAATTTGCTGGTCACTTGGAGACCATTCCATCCTCTTATGTTTCCAGATCTTGATGAAGTCATCCGAGCTCGATACTTATCGGAGAATTGAGTCCTATTCAGGGGTTTATGGGGCCATGCCTGGCATTTAGGAGAGAGAGTTATACCCCAATGGTCTGAATCTAATACACGCTTCTCTCCTTGTCTTCGTCCACCGATCATGCATTATCTGGAGTGCATTCCTATGGATCATATCAAGAGACTAGCCGACGGAACATAGGGTGATTTGTTCCTAGACCAAGATAGGGATTACAAGACCTTCCTTGAGGAAGAGACGGCATGCACCCCTTTTGATCGTGACGGTCCAGTGGTATGTTGCTCTTTCTTAAGTATCACTTTCATGCTTCAATTTCTTTTTGTTTGTCCTTGATTGATGTTCTTTCAGGGGAGAACGCGACGTGCATACCCTCCTACTATTCAATCACATAATGGTGTTGCTAGTCCATCCCAAACCAGAGCTTCTACTAGTGCAGATGGATCCCTCAGGATAGCCACCATTCCCTTCTATGGCTTCCCAGGTTGGTCATATCCCAACACAGCCAATCCTAGTATCCCTCATCTTTTGGGGTGGAGAACAGACATAAATGTTTCTCTTGGGCAGCCTATTCAATATGACTATGTGAGTGTCTGATCATCCATCATTTGCTTGGCTTTTGACCTCCCTTGGCAGATATGATCCTTCTCAGGTGTCTCCAGAGGTCTATACTAAGATTAGGAGGATGCATTAGAGCTTGTGTGAGGTGGTGATCGACAAGGTATCTTTCCCCCCTTTCTTTTTTTTTTTTTTTTTCTTTTGTTACTCCTTTTCTTGACCATCTCTTATATTCCTTAGGATGGAAGGATTATTGCCTTAGAGAGCCAAGTTAGCTCCTACCAGCATAAGAACACTCAATAGCAAGCATAGATTCAGGATCTATCCCAAAGTTTGGCGAATTTGGGATTGGCACCCACGGACTCCTTGCCGTTCCATGAAGGCGACCCTGAGTATGGTTTAGATGAGGACTTTGACTCTTAGGGATCTATTCTTGTAGTTCCTGCAAGCACAAATACATGTATATCTTTTTTCTTTTTCCTTTTCCCTCCCCTTGTTTGTTCATTTTTTTTATTTTAGCATTTATGAATGGAAACATATCTTTGGCACAAAGAAAATCTTATTTTTTTTATGGTTTGGAATGTTTAGGCATAATCAATTCCACAACTCAAGTCTTCATTAGAATAATCGGAATAACATGGAAAATTCCAAATATCTCCTCATTTTACTACCAAGTGAATTACATGAAAATATCTTCCCTTCCAAAAACGGGATAGATAGGTAACAATATAGGGAGACAATTCTTGGGGTGGGTAAATGTTCACCAACTCCTCTGGGTCATCTACTTTCAGTCCATAATATCGGCTGATATATTTAGTTAAGTAAAAGGACGTGTGAGTCAATCCCATCAACCTGATGTAGTTGTACCCAGGGGTCTTCATTAGAAAATCTTCTTATGGCTTCCTTAGGCATCTCCATACAATTATCCTTTGCAATTCTTTCTTGCAGGTATCTCTCCCAATCAACAATAATCTTAAATTCTAGGACTTCCCTCTTATCCTGGTAGCATCTTTTAATGGCCTAGTCAACTTCAGTTTCTCAAGGAGCCAAATATGGAAAATAGCAGGACTTCCTTGATATTGATCAAGTCTGAATCCATGGCTATGGCTCATGTCATCAAATCCCTTGAGTGCTTCTACAAGGACCGTAGGGATGATATCACTTCATTTCTTCAATTGCTTTACCACTTCTATCAGAACAAGTGGTGCACCACGTTTGGGGATCGGAGAACATAGAAAACTATCATGCAAATTAGATATGGCTCCAGTGATCTTTGTTGATGGATTTATCCCAATGAAAAATACTGAGCAAAGATCTTGGCCACCTGTAGAATGCCGATCTTCCCATACCTAACGAATTTCTTCACTTCCTCCTCCTTCCATTCGATTAAATCCTGAGTTTCTTATGAGTAATATTTCTTCAAAGATGGTTGAATTAACCTACTCTTAGGTGGAGATAGCATACAAACTCATAATTATTTGAGGGTTAAGGAGATCTCAACTAATCCTAACCGAAACACATAAAGATTGGCATCCTAGTGCTGATGCACTTGCCAGAGTAAATGGTGATGTAATTTTACACATCCAATTAGACCGAGCATTGACATATTTATAGATTCTAGTAGTCCTAGTGCCCTCATATTTATATCCAAGGTCCATTTTCTCAATGTCTTATCCAGCGAGTCCATGACTTTTCCTGCAGCCATCACAAACAAAAGGAGATGTGGTGATTTATTAAGTATCACTTATTAGCTAGTGACACAACCAAGCCTTTACCACTATTGCATCAAATTCTTTATATATATATTTTGACTAATCAAGGATGGAGAATAAACGGGCTTGGACATACTGGTGCTAGGTGAGACTATTGGGGGGTAGAATTCTGGATAAGAATTTGGAGGACCATAGGCAAATGATAGATACCTAATGGTCTTGTATACCAAATAGTGATTCTTGGGGGACACAAACTATGATGATCTTTTGGATACTTTGATTGTTAATCTAGGAACCAATTTATTTTCTTTAGATGGTTGAGACCGCACTTGCACATGTCAAGTTGCCTACATATCCCTTAAGAGGAATCAAGTCAAGCATAGTTCAGGCTATTCACCCTTTTAGACATAATATTTCTTGAGTTGATCCATATTGACTAGTCTGGGTATTTCTTCGCCGTTGTGGTCTATGAGTTTTTTAGCTTTGCCTTGTAGAATTTCTTTGACAATGAATGGGCCAATCCAGTTGAGCCTGAATTTTCCTCTCGGGTCATGAATCAGAGCTCTCTATTCTTGAATAACAAGCTCACCCTCCTCTATATGACTGGGCTTCACATTCTTGTTGAAGGCCCTTGCCATTCTTAGTTGATATTTCTTTAAATTATCCATGGCCTTCATACGCCTTTCATCGAGAAAGTTGAGCATGTCATGTCTAGCCTTCACCCATTCTCTTTTACGTAGCTGACTATCCAGGAGCACCCTTAGGGATGGCACAAGAATTTCCATGGGTAGAACTATCTCAACCCCATACACCAAAGAGAAAGGAGTTGCCTCTATCGAGGATCGCATAGAAGTCCGATATGCCCACAAGGCAAGGGGTAACTTATCTGCCCAATCCTTGTGTGTTTCAGCCATTTTTTTAGGATGACCTTGATGTTCTTATTAGCCACCTCTACTGCCCCATTGGTTTGTGGCCTATACATGGTAGAGTGATGCCTTCTGATACCGAACTTTGTGCAGATCTTGTCGGTCTTGCCCCAAAAATGGGAGCCCTAATCTAATATCAAGTCTTTAGGCACTCCATATCGAGAAATGATATTTTCTTGGATGAATTTTGTCACCTTAGCAGAGGTGAGGATTGCCTATAACTGAGCTTCTACACACTTGGTGAAATAATCAATGGCTTTCAAAATGAATTCGTGACCATTGGATACTTTAGGGTTGATCTTCCCGATGTTGTCAATACCCCAGGTAGAGAATGGCCAAGGAGAACTGAGTGAGTGCAACTCCATTGGCGGGATATGTATATCTTACATTTGTGGCATTTCTTGACAAAGTATCCTAGACTGAAGATCTTTTTAGCTAGCATCTTGGCATTCATGTGGGGTCCACAAAGGCCATGATGAATTTCCTCCATGAGGGTTGTAACCTGCTCTTCATCTATACACAACAACTAAATTCCATCATAGGGTTTCTTGTATAACAAGTCTCCTTAAAGGATAACTTGGGTGCCATATCTCCTTAGGATTTTCTTTTCTCTTTTGGTTGCTTCAATTGAAAACTTCCTTTCCTTAATGAAATCCACTATATGAGCAAACCAAGACCAACCATCTATAGTGAGAGAGTTCACTGAATTCTGATAAATGGGCCTGCTTCTTTGTTCCACTAAGAATGGTCGAACCCCAGCTATAGGGTTGCACTCTACTATAGAAGCCAAGGTTGTAAGGGCATCAGCAAACTGGTTGTTGCCCCTTTGGAAGTATTTAAATGAGATCTTCTCAAAGTGTCCAATCACTTCCTCCAGATGTTCTTGATATGGCTTCAGTTTCTCATCTCTAGTCTTCCACTTTCCTTGCGTTTAACAGATGATGATGGATGAATCACCGTATACCTTGATCCTTTTTACCTTGGTGGTTAGGGCAGTTTCGAGTCCCAAGGCATAAGCTTCATATTCAGCAATATTATTGGTACAGGAGAAATCAAGGCGGAATGATAAACGTAAATAAAGGTCATCAGGAGTGACAAGCAATATTCCTGCACCACACCCCTTTTGATTAGCTACTCCATCAAAGAAAAAATACCATTCATTAGCTATGTATTCTTCTTCTATTGCTGTGATGTCTTTTTCAGGAAAGGCATCATCTAGGGTTCTTCCATCTACTGTGGGGTGGGCAACAAAATGACCAGTTATAGCTTGCCCCTTGATAGATTTCTAAGTAACATAGGTGATGTCAAACTCTGATAGAAAAATTAGCCACTAAGCCATCCTTCCTATTAGAGCTGGTTTCTCGAAGAGGTATTTGATTGGATCCATTCTTGAGATTAAATGCACTGGATAAGCTGTCATGTAGTGCCGTAGCCTTTTTGTTGCCCAAATCAGTGCAGCACAAGTTTTTTCCAAAGATGTGTGTCACATCTCATACTCCAAGAACTTCTTGCTAAGGTAATATATGGCATGCTCTGCCCCTTTTCTGTCTCTTTTTGTGCTAGCAATGAGCCCATGGAATATTCTCCCACTGATAAGTACAATAGAAGTGGTTTTCCTTCTACCGGTGGCGTCAATACTGGTGGGTTCATAAGATATCATTTGATCTTATCAAAAGCTTGTTGGCATGGGTCATTCCATTCTATGGGCTGATCCTTCTTTAGAAACTTGAGGATTAGTTCGTAGATTGTAGTCAACTGAGCTATAAATCTGTTGATATACTGAATGTGACTTAGAAATCCTTATATTTGCTTCTTATTGCGAGGTGTGGGCATTCCTTGGATTGCTTTGATCTTGATGGGGTCGACTTCGATGCTCCTTTCACTTACTAAGAATCCCAACAACTTTCTTGTCGTTGCCTGGAATACACACTTTTGAGGATTCAACTTCAACTGATACTTCTTGATTCTTTCAAAGAATCGCCTTAGTGTGAGAATATGCCTCTGCCGATCCTTTGACTTTACTATCATGTCGTCTATATAGACTTTCACATCCTTGTTCATCATGTCATGCAATATGGTAGTAGCTATTCTTTAGTAAGTTGCCCCAGCGTTCTTCAATCCAAAAGGCATCAACTTGTAACAATAGGTTCCCCATGGAGTGGTGAAGGCTGTCTTCACCCGATCCTCTGGGTGCATGCTCACTTGATTGTATCCCTGAGAATCCATCCGTAGATGATAACAAGGCATTCCTCATCGTGTTGTCCACCAATACATCAATGTGAGGTAATGGGAAGTCATCTTTAGGGCTTACCTTGTTAAGATCCCAAAAGTCTATGCACATCCATACCTTGCCATCTTTCTTTGGCACCGGTACAATATTGGCCAACCATTGGGGGTATTTCACCACTTGTAGGGACCCCGCATTCTATTGCTTTACAACTTCTTCCCTAATCTTTTCACTCTATTTTGGACGCATCCTTCTGAGCTTTTGCTTGACCGGATTTGCCCCAGGGTAGGTCAAAAAATGGTGTTGTACAATGCTGGGTTCTATACCAAGCATATCCTCATAAGACCAAGCAAAGATCTCAACAAATTCCTTCAGAAGACTAATCATCTGTTCTACTTCTTCGTCATCTAGGGTAGTGCTAAACTTTACCTCTCATAGGTATTGGTCGGCTCCTAGATTAATAACCTGAGCATCCTCATGGATGGGTTGGGCTTTTCTTGGTTTGCATTGTTTTATTAACTCTTCATATTTATTAAGATTATCATCAGAAAAAAGAGGCAAGTCATACTCAAAATCAGAAATTTCTTTCACGAAAGGAGTAAGAGACTAGTCATACATGGACTCTAGACTTTCCTCAAGAGGGAAGGCTGATTCACAATCATAAACATAAAACTTAATAACTGACTCGACTACAGACTCGATAACTGGCTTGATGCTTTTATCAATGGTATTCAAGGTGGTTGACTCAATAGAATGAGTAAAATTGAAGTCCACTCCAATGCTTGTCCAGTTCAAGAGTGGGTCAATGGCTCAGTGGATGAGCAGATGCGGCAAGGGACCTTCTTCTTCTTCTGGAAAAGTTACTGCTATCTCTTTATGGGTGCTGACATTAGACACTTGTTTCTTCACAAAGATGAGTTGATCCAACTTATATTCTCTAAAGCTAAACATCTTGAGGGATGAGGATTGCTGGAGACTGCTCAATCGTCTTTCTATGAAGTCCAATTTTTTAAGCCTACTGATTGAAGCCATCCTTGCTCCTCAATCACATTTCTGACCACCATCACAGGTCATCCTATTGTAGTTGATTCGGGTACAGTGCATACAGACCATTATTCTTTGTGCTCTCCTTTGCTTTGCATACGTGCTTCTTCCTCTGAAAGGCCTGGGCTGGAGCTCATATAACTCCTGATCTCGTGGCTTTTATAAAAAGGAACAGATGTGACTTTTCAGATCTGTGGGAACTTGCAGACTCCAGGCGAGTCTTATCTTCTTTTCCCATTCCCTCTTTAAGAGTAATCAGGGACTTGGCAATTCCTTTGATCAGATCAGTGTCGCAGGGTTACTAGAGGAAGACCCATCCTCAATCAGTGTAATTTTTGCTATCCCGAGCATGTGACTATCTTGATCATATTATTTGACTAGCATTTGCTGTTGTTCTACCTCATGAGTTATCCAGTCGAACTCATCTTAAAAGAAAACTTCAAATCCTCTTTGCATCTTTATGGTAGTTTCATCAAACCATGGTTCAACATTTTCGCAAAAGGAAAAATCTTCTCCTTCCCTTACAAAGTACCCATTGAGAGTGGGGTAGTAAGAGGCATATATTTTCCTAGTCATCGTTAGTACCTTCTACCCTTTACAGCCATTCTTGCTCCTTGGTCTGTGGGTTTGAGGAATGTACCCAAGGCCACTCCTACTTTGTTAACCACCAGAGTAGGCAATTTTGAAATACCCTAATGATACTTTCCCAATCCCATCCCTACAAAGTATTGCATGTTCCTCATCATTTCGTTCATCGGAGGGCTCTATATAGCTTCATAGTTAGCCAGAATCTTTTCAACTGGTAATTCCTTAGCAAGTGCTGCACAAGTTTCAGTTACTTCAAAACCACTAAGTTGAACTTTCTGGTCTTGTTCGTCTCCATTTTCAATAATGTCTAAGGTGTTCACCACTTCGGATCCCTGGCTACTATAATCACCTTCCCTTTATGAATGAATTTCATTTTCTGATGGAGACTAGAGGACACTGCCTTCACATGATGTAACCAAAGAGCATATTGAAAGATGCCAGTGTATCAATGATTTAGAAATCAATATCAAACTTCACCAGGCCAATCATTACGATGATGGCAAGGATACCAAGGATTTTTCTCTTGGTGTTGTCATATGCCCATATGGTTTGATTTGATGAACTCATTCTTCCAAGTTGGATGCCAATACTCTTTCCCGATCTCAAGGGTAGAACATTCAAAGCAGACCCATTGTCAATGAGAACTTGGGGAACCACCTTGTCAAGATATGCTACCATGATGTGTAGAGCTTTATTATGCTGGGCTCCTTTGGGGAGTTCAGAGTCTGAGAACATCAATGACTGTACTGCATAAGTTGCCCCTACTATGTACGAGAGATGCACCAGATCTATCTCGATTGGCACTTGCACATTGGTGAGAGACTTCAAGACAGCTTCACGGTGTGTGGGGGAGGCCATCAACAATCCCTAAATTGAAATATTAGCTTGGTACTTCTTGAGCTGAGCCAAGACTGGATTCTCCAATTCTTTCTTCAAGCCATTGGTTCCTGCCTCATGAGTCCTTAACTGTTCTACGACTAGGGCCTTTCCCTTGTAGTCTTTTCCACTTCGAGTTTCCATCACATTGTTAGGTTTCTTCACGATGATCTCCATAGGATAACACTCCTCATCATCACTATTTGTTATAGTAATTATTCCTACCATAGGATCATTGTCCTCTTCTGATTCTCCTTCCCTACTAGGGGTGGGAAATCGAGGTCCTATGCAAATGTCAAGGGCCTTGCCTCACACCTTCTTAACTGCATTGGAAAGCCGTGTAATTGCTGTGTACACCATATCTACAAGTGTGGTATGTCCCCTTATTTTTTCAAGGATTCTCAACTGCTTGGTATAGCATTATCACTAGTGGCTACTTCACCTAACATTTGATCAATCTCATCAGCCTCGAGTTTGATGTCAACCAAACAATTATAGATATAAGCCATATGTTCTACTATAGGATTTCCTTCACCTTCAAAAGTGATCTCATATCCTTCATTATCTTCTGAATCTGAAGCAGGATCTTCCCCTTCTATATGGATTGTGAGTGCTGATTAAATAACATCTATGGGATCAACCATCGGTTCATCCCTTCTAATTGCATACACTGAATATCCTCCTAGATCCCTGGGTGAATAGTACCTTGATTCATCATCTTTATTATTATCCCGAGGCCCTTGGTAGTCATCCCAATCCGAGTACTTATCATCACCTTGAGACTCAGAGTCATCTCCATCATTCTCATCTTCATTGATTTCTCCCTCACTTGGTTCTTTATCAGATTCCTCTTAACCATCATATTCTCCTGCATCCAAATGCTCGTAGTATTCAGAGAGTATGGATCAGAAAATTTCCATAGGGTTAGAATTGACCCCCTTGGCCCGAAGCCGGACTAAATAAGATTCATCATCTTCTGTGTCACTCCCTATATGGATTAGGGAGGTATGCTCTTTGACTTGTTCTCCTATGGCCAATGCCATCACTACTCTGAGGAGATCACTTGTGATTTCTTCAATTGTCCCCAAATTGTCCTCCTGAGGTAAGATGGGCTGAATCATAAAAGTAAGATCATTATCTTGACCTTCCCCTAAGACATTCACTGAAGCCATTGACGAAGTCATACTTGGTGAATCCGGTAAGGTGAGCATGTCTTTCCAACCATATCCACCAATCCATCTTTCCTTTGGATTATCCACCGATCCTTGGGAATGGTTCTGATATGAAGGTGATGAGGGATACGGAGCGGGATTCCTTCTCCTTGATGGTGTGGTGATGGATGATGATATGGTAAAGGCTGATGGTGTGGTGACAGATGATGATATGGTAAAGGCTGATGGTATGGTGGAGGTTAAAGGTATGGTACAGTTGAAAGTATGGTATGGTGGATCCTCTTATTGATGATGGAGGAGAGATAGCAGATGTTTGCTCTTCTGAATCTTATTCTGATGACCCTTCTTTTTTGGAGTTCTCATGGCCTTGGCCCTTTGAATTATGGCCTTCCTATAAGCGCAGGCATTCATATGATTCTTCTGGGTCAGGGATGTAATGAGTTGATTGGGATCACTATTAGTTGCTTTTTCATCTAGGTTGTTCACATGATTATAGAACATAGGATGACAAAAGTGCTTATCCAACTGGTACATGTGAACGGCCCTTTGGAAGGAGTCACACTCCTTTTGACAAGATCCTTAATGAGACCATTGATGTGCCCTACCAATTCCGGAGGAAGAGGCAACTTTTGCACAAGCAAGAACTTCTTCCTCCACTCAAAACACCTCTCCTCTTGGTGCTTCTTAGAATCTCAAATAAAATGGGTTGGAAGAACCGAGGGTCCCAATTTTTTCAATCACTCATTGTTGCCAACATTTTAACGGTTCCATGGTTTGGGAGTGGATTAGTATTGACATTAGGAGATTGCTTGACCTTGACTTCAATAGTTCCATTGTCTACCAAATCTTGGATTGTGTGTTGCAAACCCAAGCATCTTTTAGTGTTGTGCCCCTTCTAGGTGTGGTAAGCACAGTATATGGTCCCTATACCAAGTTGGGGGAGGGTTGTTGATTACTCTTGGAGCCACTGTCCCTAGCAATCCCTATTTCTTTAGCTTTTCATATACTGCTGTCACGGGCATTCCCAAATCAATGAACTGTCTTCTTGGGCAAGAAGCCTTCTGAGCAGGGGCATCTGCTTGAATCACCAATGGTTGTGAAGAGGGGACAGGTGAGACTGTCTATTGGACTACATGTACCACGTTCGTTTCGGGACCCTTTCCATGTCCAACTCTGGTGTTCTTCCCCACATCTTAGGATGATCCTTGACACTGGGCCTCTCTCAGAATTCTATTTTCCACACGTACCGGTGGCTATTTGGGCATCAAAAGTCTGTCTATGTTGGTAGTAGAGAACATCATAATAAGGCTTTGACAAGTTCTCAATCAACATTTCTACTTGTTCTACTTCTGAAGGCCTATCTGCCATCTTGGTGGCCTTATCCCTAAACCTCATCAAGAAGGCAGTGAATTCTTCTATGGACTGATGTCTCAATATCTCAAGCTCCTGATGCTTCAAATCCACTTCAGTATTGTAAGAGTATTGTTTGGTGAATGCTTTCACAACTGTTATCCAATTCTGAGTTTGGGGAGACTCCAACTATGTGAGCCACCGGAGTACTGGTCCTGATAGGGTTAACATGAAGGCTTGTCCCATCTAGTTGTCAGCAAGTTACCATGACTTGACAATGCTGAGAAAGACTTTGAGATGAGCCTAAGGGGTCTCCATTTGAACTTCTCTGGAATCCTCACCCTAGAAAAGAAACTCATTTCATTAGAATCCATTGTTTGGCTTTTCAAACTCTTTGTCGTTCGGAGTAGATTTTCCAATTTTGCTAATTGCTCTCTGATTTTTCTTTCTCTCTCCATCTCTAGAGGTTCCATTCAAACGTGCATCGTAAACTCTTCTTCATCTTCAATTACTACCCTGGGAGGAGGGACCCTAGAATAGGCCCCCAGTTGACCATTTAGACGGGTAGGTGAAACTCCTCTCAGACCGGTTGGCCTAACTTGTTCGGGTTCTCCTGAGTCAACTCGTGAAGAATTCTCGTGATGACCTGTAGGTCCATTCTAATCCAACTCTCCTATATCCTATGCTAGTTTAGCCCTAGGAGGGTGGAGTGCATGCAGTATCTATGCTATTTCTCTCTTGACCTTGGCCATTTCTGTCTGTAAGGTTTCCACAGGATGGACCCATTTCTACTCGGGTAATTCGGAGTCATGTGGATCCATGTGAACTATGTTGTAATCACTTGGCAGTAGACAGGCTTGAAGAGACGATGGAGGTGACACTAGACTTAAGCGAGTCAATCAGTTACCCTGATGTGTCCAAATGGACCGCGGAGAATACTTGAGATGTGGACTTGTGCCTAAACCAAAAGTGGCTTATTTTAGGATTCTTATATTTCTAGCCCTTTATTCATTAATCCACTCATTTTTCAACCAATAATTTATCCAAAGTTAGTCCAGTCAATGATAGGTTTGATGCCCCTAGTCCACTCAATATCATAAGCGGGAGATTCATCCAAATGGCTTGGCCAAAATACCCCTATTAATACATTCTCGATCGATAAAGTCATGCTTTCCTTAATCTTACCCCACTAGGTGACTTCCTCCTAGTTTCCTCAGGTCTTTTAGATAATTCGGCATTTCGCGGGACTTTGACACAAATTAGCCCAGATCACATATGCCAAATCCATATTTCATTTCTAAGGAGGAAGGACACCTTTTATCTGAAACCCACTTAGGAGAGCATTTCTTTACGACTAGAATGTATTATAGGAAAATTCATTTTCAAGACCATAAAAAAATTCTACAGATCATCTTGTGGCGCTCCTAACGTTCTCCTTCTATTTCCTACATGATGCAAGCATGTGGTGGATGTAATAGAACTGACAAGCTTTCCTTGACAGGATCTATATACATAAGGTACGTGATCCTTTTAATATAGCTAGAGGTACGAGATCAAGGGGGTGATTTCCTTGCTCATTATTGGTGACTGCACATGAGGTTAAGCAATTGGCCATAGGGTGGTGGAACCATGAGTGATTGTATGCAAAAGTGTAATGCAGGAATATCATTATTCGATCTCAGAATATCATAAAGTGTGTGGACCTCCCCGAGGGTTCTAGCATTATTGTGAACATCCTCACCATCTAACAATACCCCACACCCTTGTACAAGTAGCAGCTACCATTTGCTCTTTGAGTACTCTCCATGACATGTACTGACCTGTCTAAGGGTGTGGGTATAACAGAGAGTCCCTTGCCAAATGATTTCACTTCAAGCACGATGCATGATGTGGTTAGTGAGTACAAATACAAATATGGGGTTAGCCAAACACATTTTCAAACAGATGTGGTGGAAAATGTTCTTACATTTAGAAGTAGCATCTAGTGTCGGAAGCTTGACATTGTCCCCAGTGGAGTCGCCACTATAAGGGTAGCGGCTGGAAAAAGGGAAGAAGAGGACCTTCTTTTTCCTTCGCCCATCTCTCCTCTTTTTCTCTTTCTTCGAGGAGGGGAGTGTCGTGTGTGCTTTGCCACTCGGAGATATGTGGAGGTCTATTTGTAGGAGTGCAAAGTTCATCATTGAGATGAGGGTTTGATGATGGTCCAATCCGGGGGATTGGGATCATACAAAAAGGGGTTTAGAGTCGCCACCTAGGATTATGAGCCTAGGACATGAGGGTGGGCCCGATTCTTGAAAAATTGGCCCAAAAGTTGGTCTGGTCCAAAAATTTATTGTATGTTTCAGGTTACAGAATTGAGAAGGTATTAGGCACCCGATCTACCTAGATCAACCGGTCTTCTACTAGGTACTTATGAACAAACATTTTTCACGATTATCCCTATTCCGCATGCATGGCTAAATTATCATTAATATGAACATTGACTAAATTTAAAGATTATGTACACAACAACAAGGTCCATATCGAGTCTACATTATGCTAATTTGGGTGAGAAATTATACCTGAGCTTGACCCCTGTGTCAGGTCAAGAAGGGTGGGACCCCGATTTGTGCCAACAGGAACTATCTTTTAGCTTTTCTTGGCTCAAGGGAAGATGGTCTTGACCTCCAACTTTCTTTCTCGAGAGATGTTGATTGGACAAATTTTCGACTAAGAATGGTTACTTTTGAATTTTGACTGTAGTATCGATTAGGTAGAGCTTCCGCTAGGGATGGGCTACTTCAGTGTTTTGGCTGAGGTGACACTCTGACAGAGATTCTGCTGGGGATAGGCTATGGGAGGGCTAGGCTGAGTTGGTACTTCAACAAAGCTTCCACTGGAAATTGGCTGAGACCTGGTTGAAGAACTTCGAAGGCCCAAAGAACACTTTGAAGATTCGAATGAATCTTATGAAGATCTCTCCGAAGACTTGAAAAACCTCAAGGGGGGAGGGAGGAGAGAGGACAAAGCTTCTTCTACTATGGATGCTCCTAAGAGACTTGGTGTTTTTTGGTGTGTCAATCCAAAGGGAGGGGGTATTTCTAGGATTCTTGAACCAATGGGGAGAAAAAGAGAATTTTCTTAGCCAATAGGGGGAAAAAGTGGTTTTTCCTAACCAATGGGAAAAAGTATGGAATTTTGGACTGGTGAGGTGGGATGTGACTTTTTTTGACTAATAGTAAGTTTTTTTGGACCAATAAGGTAAAATGATACATTTTTGGGCCAATGGGAGGTTACGGCATAGGGTATGCTAGCGAGGTAGTGTATGGTGCACAAGTGGGTGGAGAGAAAATCTCTTCACCCAACAAGTCAATGGAACACATATTCTGACCATTGATAGTGGCACACGAGGTTGGGTAAGGGTGGCTTGGGCAGTCGTGGGTGCACAAGGCAGGCATGGTGTGTGCGGGGAGGCTGGCAGGGGTGTGCGGCATATGGTGAGCTGGTCAAGCAGGGATGCACACAGCAAGGGGCGTATAATGCAGGCATAGTGCACGTAGTAAGCAGGCAAGCATGCGCAGGGTGCTTGCAAGGGCACACAAGTTTGGCTGGTGAGGGCACACAGTGTGCACAAGGGGGCACGCGACATGTATGCATGGGTGTGTGACATGCGTATGGGAGCGTGCAGGGCTGGCTGGCTGGCATGCACAAGGCTATGCATGTGAAGCTGTGCATGGCTGGATGGCTAGCATGCATAGGGTTGTGCACGAGGTTGTGTGCGGCTAGCTGGCTGGCATGCACGGGGTTGTGCGAGTGAGGCCGGTAGGGCTGCACGCATAAAAAATGTGATTTTCCAGGAAAGATTGTAGGAGATTCGATGGTCCGATTTTGATGTACTATATATTTTTTTGAATCATGATTCTGAGTAATATCCATCTATATGGTCATTCTTACCGGATTCTTTCGTATATGAAAAGTCATAATTGGGCCCACTTCCCTCCTGCATGGGATTTTCGGGGTTTTGGGTGAGCATAGGATGTTTCTAGGTCTCCTTAATTAATTATCATCTCTATTGATCAGAAGCAAAAAAGCCACGTCCAAGATCCACAATTCAACATAGCTGGAGGGGGATGACAAAATTGGGTGTCTACATATATGTGGTTGCTTGCCTATCCTAAATATGTTAAACTCAACAGTTTGGTTACCGAAAGATAACCTTAGAAAACCATTCCAGAAATTAATTAATGCATTATTGGTACCAAGGAATGGTCTTCCTAGAATTATTGAGATCTAATCCTTGGTTGAGAAGGGCTTGGTATCTAACATAATGAAATCAATAGGAAAAATAAATTCCCCCACTTTAAATAAGACATCCTCAACCATCCCTTTAGGAATCTTAACAGACCTATCTGCCAACTGAAGAGTGGTTCTAGTGGCTTTCAATTCTTCCAACCCTAGTTGCTTATACACATAGTAGGGCATTCACACTTGCACCAAGGTCAAGTAAGGCATGCTCAATGTAGGTGTTGCCTATGACACAAGAACTGGTAGGGCTCCCTGGATCCTTATACTCGGTGGCTATAAGTTGAGTAATTATGGAACTAATGTTACTTGCCAAGAATGCCTTTTTGGGCACACTAGTGATACGTTTGTAATTACACAAATCTTTCAGAGCCTTAGCATAGGTGGGGATTTGGGATATAGCATGCAAAAGAGGGATGTTCACTTCTACCTTTTTGAAGACTTCTAAAATCTTGTCCGTGGAAGGAGTCTTCTTTTGTTTACCAAGTGATTAGGAAAGGGAATAGGTAGAACATGAGGACTATTAGGAATTTCTTTTCTTTAAGAAGAATCATTTTTGGTTTCCTCAACCAAATCATCTTTAGTTAGTTTAGGTTTATCAAAAGAACCTGGAACAAGAGGCATACTTGTGACCTCAACAGAAGGAGAGTTAATAGGAGTAATAGATGGGGAAGATTAATAATACCCTGTTGGTACTCTCGGCCACTCCTAAGGACATAAACAATATTACATTAGTTGGAGGGCCCTTGTTGGGTCTGACCTTGTACCACATTTAGTGATACATTAGTGGGTGCTTATGAACTAACCGGCTGATGCCTAGGGTTCGGCTTTGGTTGATTAGGCAATGTTCCCTTCTCCCTCTCATGCAAAATTGAGACAACTTGGGTGAGTTCTCTCATTAGATTTTTATGGCTTTTCATGAGGATGGTCATATTTTTTTTCAAGTCACTTATTCTAGTTGCCTCTCTAGTGTTGGTAAACGTAGGGGTTTGCTGATAAGATGATAGGAGAGGGGGCCTAGGAAGACTAGCCTGAGGTCCTACATTTGGCCTAGGAAAAGTATTTGGAGCAAAACAATATTGTGCAAAGGGAGGTCTTTGAGGTCCAGGTTGACCTTAATTATGGAAATTGGAAGGCCCTGCTTAGTTGCCTTGATTCCAGGAGAAATTTGGGTGATTTCTCCATCCTGGATTGTAGATGTTACTATATGTATTATTGTAATATAAGGCATTAACACTTTCAATAGAAGTGCCCCCAGAGGTGTTGGGGCATTCTTTTATGACAGGTCCAAGGGATTTGCACCAAGTACACATCTTAACCAAATTGACTGATGATGGCTCTTAGAAACAATAACTTCAATCCTCTTGATTAAGCTATCCAAATGGGTTTCATTGGCTACTATCCTATCCAAATGGGTGGCAGTAAGAGAGAGTGAAGAGATAAGGGACAGAAAAGAGAGGGAAGAAAAATCCTATGGAGAGGGAGAGGTATCCAATGATTTGGGTTTGATTGGGGGGATCCACAATAGCATATTCCATATATTAGTGATGAGGTGGAGGAGAAAGAAGAGAGAGAAGAGAGAAATCGTATGGGAGAAGAGGAGATCCAACGATTTTGTGTTGCTTTTTCCCTATTTTTTCTCTCTTTTCTTTTTCTTCTTTTATTTATTTTCTCTCCTATGAGGTTCGAACTTGAGACCTCCTAATGAGCAAGGGATTTTTGCACACCACAACTCACCAATTACACTAGATAGTTATTGTTACCAAAAAAGAGTCTTCAATCACTCAAGGAGGGTCCATCGATCCTTGTTGGCATTTAGAATATTTCGTGTACACCTAGGACAACTACAAACGGGCTGGTTTTGCATCTCGGTTAAGGTCTAATCCATTATTCTTTTTCTGGTCTAAAAAAGATTAATCACTTGTACAGGTGACCAAACAGATGTGTACTTTTAATGCAACTCGTCCATCTTGCTCAGAATTTCGTCCTCTTGACAACCATGAAAATAAATAGGACCTCTTTACATGTAAAATTGGATATATAGCACCTGATAATCCTTAAGGCCTTTAAAATACAAAACCTGCAAAAAGAAAGTAAAACCCAAGGTAGCTCCATTCTAAATATGTAAAAATGCATGCTTAACTATCTAAGATTTCACACATAAATGTGCTTATCAAATGTACTATCCACTACCACCCAAGGAAGGCCAATGTGGCAGCCGATGCATTTCATCAAAAATCACAACTACTGACTCTTGCAATCTTGACTACAAATGAGCATCTCCTAGAAGAGGCTAGGAAGCTAGATTTGGAGCTATTGGTGGAAGGTGTCACCCTGTCACTATCGGCATTGTGGTATAGCCTAGTCTAGTGGACAGAATCACTATAGCTCAGAGTACTGATGTAAAGTTATAGAAATTGATAACTGACTACAAAGAGGGAACCAGCCCTAGTTGTGTTTACCTAGTGATGGTGACTTGAGAGATACTGTTTTGAAGGAGGCACACAACTCCCCATACTCTATTCACCCCAACAGCTCTAAGATGTATAAGGACCTCAAGGTTTCCTACTGGTGGAAGAAAATGAAGAATGATATGGCCACGGACGTGGCAAGGTGCCTCACATGCCAACAAGTCAAGGTTGAAAGACAAAGGCTCCACGGTTTACTACAGTCACTACCTATTCTGGAGTGGAAATGGGAGAATATTACTATAGACTTCATCACAGGGCTACCCCACACTAGTAAGGGTATGGATGCCATTTGGGTAGTTGTGGACCACTTGACCTAGGCAGCTCACTTCATCCTAATTAAGGTCACTTTCTCCATGGACAAGTTGGCGAAGATGTATAGTGACAACATCATCTGATTGCATGGTGTACCCATTAGCATCATCTTCAATCGAGATCCCAGATTCACTTCCAAGTTCTGGACATATGTGCAGAAAGCTATGGGCACACAATTGAATTTCAGCACGGCATTTCACCCACAGACAGATGGACAGTCAAAGAGGACCATCTAAACCTTGGAAGACCTACTTTGAGTATGTGCCTTGGATATGAGTTATAGCTAGGATGAGCACATCTCTCTTATTAACTTCTCTTACAACAATAGTTACCAAGCAACCATCGGTATGTCTTCGTTCGAGGCACAGTATGGTAGAAAATGCCGGACTCCTTTGTATTGGGACGAAGTTAATGAACAATACATTCTAGGTCCAGACTTGATATAGGCCACTAGTGAGAAGGTGAATGTGATCAGAGAAAGAATCAAGGCAGCTTAGTCCAGATAAAAGAGTTATACAGATGTCAAGAGCAAACATCTGGAATTTGGGGTTGAAGACAAGGTGTTTTTATGGATTTCCCCAGTCAATGGAGTGATGCGGTTTGGCAAGAAGGGAAAGCTAAGTCCTAGATTCATGGGACCATATGATGTACTGGATAGGATTGGGCTAATGGCCTATAGGATACCTTTACCACCAGAGATAGAGGGTACACATGATGTCTTCCATGTATCTATGCTGAGGAAGTACATTCCTGACCCCACTCACATCTTAACTTACATACGACATGAGTTGGATGAGGATCTTGCCTATGTGGAGTATTTAGAGAAGATTGTTGACCAGAAGGACCATGTTCTCCATAACTGCACTTTTCTTTCATCAAGGTGAAATGGATGAATCACCCAGAACAAGAAGCATCCTGAGAGCGGGAAGATGAAATAAAGAAGCAGTACCTCAGATTGTTCGACTTACCATATACGTTCAATTTCATTGACGAAATTCTTATAAGGTGGGGGTAATGTTACACCCATTCCCTAATCTAGTCCAAATTGAACTATTGTGATAGGTCTCGGGCCATCAGTGGAAAGCACCATCGAGTTTTGGCTTGCGGCAGCTCATTACCAAAAGGGAAGGATGACCCCCACTTGCTAGTGCATCTTCTGCTTATCTAACTAGAGGGGATTCAAACTCTCCAATCCCAGACGGTAAGTGACCCTATACTCCTACACTCAAATCTTGGGACCCACCAAAACTTTCAAAAGACCATACTTAACACCTAGGGCAACCACCTATGGGAGATCAACTAGAGGATCGAAAGCAGTGAAGACACCCAATAGTCTTGACCACCAGAAATAGACCATCAGAAGCACCTGGGCCTAAATCCAAAAGGGCAGAATCCAGTGGCCACTTGTGTTACTGAACTGGTTCCGATGCCAGGGACCCCACCACCAGCATCGGGAATAGCCCTAGATGAACACACACTCTCCCACACCTTCCTCATGATTTGTACTCCATATGAGTCTATGGAGGTGGGCCCATGTGTCTCGAATGCTGAATTAACCTACTTGAACCAGACTAGGACCAACTAAACAGGCCCTAAGGACACAACTTAGTATAAATAAGAGAGGAGAGTTCATTTCTCAACTCTCACTTGTACAAAACATGGGAGAGGGAAAGAAGAAGAGAAAAGAGAAGAGAAAGGAAGAAGAAGAAGAGGAAGAAGGAGGAAGGAAGCTCACCTTACTCCCAGCTACATGCACCTTTGTCAGAATCCTTACTGAAGGTAGGTGTTACTCATCCCACTACATTCTCTCTCTTCATTTTGACCTAAGATAGTTGGGCAAGAGGTGAACTAGGAACCCGGGACCTCCCGGAGCTTGGGGAATTATCATTTTACCTCCCCGATGTGATTGTAATGCTCAAACCAAGTCCGGAGAGCTCCGTGTGACCAAATGACCACCTAGGGTTTCTATCTCTTGATCGATGTATCTCCCAAGTGGCCCAATTGAATCGGGATTTATTTGGCTTAAAATGAAGGCAAAAACACCCTTTATAAACTCCATGGAATAAATCCCTGTGATTAGACCTAAGCCAAAAAGCCCCAAATCCCACGGGAAATTTATGTGTTTCCACCGAAAACACTGGGCCTGGATCCGGTGGCTATTTTCGGTGAGGTCTCTGAGCCTTAAGATCTCTCTTCCAGTGCCATTGGATTCACATCTGCTAAATCCGATGGATTCTATCCTTGTTTCTGGTGACTAAATCCAGTGACCTATACTGTCCAGGTTGGACAGTGTCTGACTTCTTTGGGGATAATCCCTGTGGGCCCCTAAGACAGAGACGTGCACGTACCCTAAGGCTGATAGTGAGTTGAACAATCGGCTTACATAGTTGGAACCAAATTGACAAAACACAACTAAGGTAAGGGATGGTTGACTTTTGTTTTCGGATTGTTTAATTATTGTAGAACTGCTTGCATATGTAGGATTTTCACATGATTATTTAAATTACTTAAATGATTATGATGTTTCATAATATGTTATATTATTGCGTAATATATTGTGATGGAAATGATATGAAATGTATGTTGTGTGATGGAATCCAGTGTGGCCGAGGTGGTTCCAGAACTATGATTACCGCATGTTTGTTGCATTCATGCATGGATTATGTGCACTAGATTAGATGTAGTCTTGGATTACAGTTTGTGGCTGATGGTATCCCGATATCGTGTACTCCAGGATTGCATTTGGAAATTGATACACTTTATGACCGATGGTAATCCCGATGTTGCATAGTCCATACTCAACTGCTTTGTATGCTAGAATAGGTATATAGTCATGGGTCACATCTTGTGGCCGATGGTATCCCGGTATCGTGTACCCTGGGACCATACTTAGAAATGGACCAGCTCCGTGGCCGATGGTAATCCCGATGTCGCATGGTCCATACTAACAGTATTATTATGAATGACATGTAGGATATTGTGGTTGGTGACATTCCCCATGCTACATCCCCTTACCAATAAGGGGTAAGGTGTTGGATAACCCAATAGTGGTATGTTCGATGATCCTTTCTGGAGTGCCACACCGACGGTACGACGTGATTGTTGCTGGAGACAGGAACTAGGCTGGTGTGGCCGATGATGATCTCAGTGCCGTGATTACCAGGAGGGGGTTATCAGGAGTTTACTGGATGATCGATGGACGAATCCCAGAACCAACAAGCTCCTAATCACAGCTAAGGCTTGTATCACTGTGTAGTCGATGTGTGAGTTCCGAGACCAGAGGTACAGCTTAATGTGCCATAGTAACATTTACCAGACTTAGTTGTATTATTAGGTGGTTTAATAATCAAATGAATTACGTCATTCGCATCATGGACAATGTGTTTAATTCCTATATTCATGTCATCGTGGAATATTTTATATATATATATATATGTGAATGCTTGTGCTTGGTTGTGCATAAACCCCACCTCTCACTGAGCAAGTGGGAAGCTCACCCCATGTATATGCCCCTTTTTAGATGATGATGATGTAGGTACAGTAGTGCCGCTAGGTGGTGACTCGACCTCGATGGAACCTGACTATGGCATAGGTGACTAGTGGATGCCAGAATCCAAAGAACATGATCAGGGTTGTGCCTTTGACTACTGTGCATACGCGGCACCATAAGATGCACGGCGTATTTTTGTTATTCTAATACCGAATTGTGAATAGTATATTTTAGGCTTATTATTTATGAGTCATGGATAATTGTAATGGAATAACTTGGTTATTTATATATAATATCATTAGATGTTTCCCCATTTTAATTATAATTCCGCTATTTTACTCTAATTCTGATGCTATTGGTTTGGTTCGTGTTGTGAGATTGTGTATGTTAAGGTACTGCTATCAGAGATCCTAGTAGGTTTGTAATACGGGTACGCATCTTACTCATACCACCGGTATTCCTAATGGTAAGTTGGGTTTACTGGAATTGGCAAGTGACACTAAAGGGACAAGACGATACAAATTCCTCAATAGTTCCAGCCACTATAGAAAAGGGTGAACAACTTCAACAATTCCTAATGAGATCGTTCCATTATTAGTTTTCTGAATTTTTTTTATTATATTAAGATCTAACATGTTACTTACATTAGAAATCAAATTAAAATACAAAACCAAGATGAATTTCATGGTTATACTTCTTCAAAGTCTCTAAAATGCAAGCTTCTCAAAAATAATAAGTAACAATTAATGATAACCAAATAAATAAGTACCATCACCAAACAAGATTTTAGTATCAGAACTAAAGGTCCATCAACTAAAACCTCCATAAGGAAAAATACCACTCAAGTACATCAAACTATAGCCATTAAACTTGAACACATAAACATGAAATATATCATTTGAAGCAGTATTGATAGTTCCGGTTCCATTTAGTATCTAACCGGTATTTTGGTAATGGTACCATTAGAAGTCCCATCCCAAAATCATTTTTTTCTCATTTATTATTCGATACCAAAATCAGATCCCATTTTCATCTCGCTTATTAATGGAATGGTCTAGTATTGGATTTTAGCAGGACGGTTCCTGGATCTGCATGGTTAGTATACTGAATTTAAAGTATACATGTTAAAAATCATGAAAAAATCTAATCTATTATACAACATGCTAAAAATTACAAATTTACCCCATCATGGCATACATGTAATATACATGCTTGAAACATTCAAAATCATGGGCGACATATGGTTGGGACCATAGAACTTTAAAAGCATCACATAAGCATGTTATAAAACAGAAAAAGCCAAATTACATCATATAAACTTCACATACATGAAATGACTAAAATAACGCTCATCAATGATCATCATACAAACATAATAATTGACCAAATGTGAAGATGGGGGTCATATGAACGTAAAGAAACTAATGAACATAATATTGAAAATATTAAAACAAAAAAAATTAAGATTAAAAACACCAAAAAAAAAAAAAAATCTGTGTACAAGAAAATTTAGAAAATACTGTTAGACCTAAACCCTATATGAGGAGGAAAAAACATGAAAAAGGGGTTAGGGATGAACTCTAAAATCAAAACCATAATTTAAGGCCATTATAACACATCAAAACTATATTAAAACCATCTAAAGAACATGGAGGAAAACCCAAAAATCATGTTTTACACAAATCAAAAACATCCATCAAAACCGGTGAAAATCTTGACAAAGAAGTAGAGATTGGAATCCAGAAAAAATACTAAACATACCCTAAAAATCTTTGAAAATCACATTAAATATAAATGACTTAGACATACAACTTTGAAGAAAAAAGGTTTCTGAAAAACATGGGAATGATTGGAATATTGTTAGATTATATTGAACAATACAATGAATTACTAAGTAAAAAACCCTATTGGTGTGTCACAACCTCCCTCAAATTGGCCAAGGTATGTGTCACTGGACACCCACATCCAACAGCCTAACCCTCCAGGATCACAGATGCAATACCTTAATTTCACAAATGCCATCAAGTTCACAACTAAAATTAGAGTAAGCTAAAAGCGGTTCTATCTCCAATGTCAAATTACGTAGGTCCCCATTTCAAGCTTCCCGCCTCACACCATGATTCCATTAGGAAAGCAGCTGCTAATTTTTATTGGGTGGACTTGGAGAAGGGAGGAAGAATACACTGGATCTCGTGGTCAAGATTGTGTCGACCAAAAATTCGAGGAGGGCTTGGTTTCAAAGATTTAAGGCTTCAAAATCAGGCACTCTTGGCAAAGGCAGCGTGGCATCTATGGTCTTCTCCAGATTCATATTGGGCACAATTTCTTAAATCCATTTACTTCCCTAGATCTGATTTTCTGAGTGCAAGATTGGGAAATCAGCCATCATGGGGATGGCGTAGCCTGCTAGAAGGGAGGAAAACCTTGACGGTTGTATTGGTTTGGCGCATTGGAGATGGGAGCATGGTGGATATTTGGAGTGATAGTTGGATACCATCACTACCTCAATACAAACTCCAAGGTTCAAGGCAAGCAGGTTGCACCCTTTCAAGGGTCTCTAATTTAATAGATCCTTCTTCTAGATCATGAAGAATGGACCTACTGCATCAATTTTTCTAGTTGATAGACATTGAAGCAATATTAAAAATCTAGCTTAGTCTCTTTCCAAGTGTGGATAAGTAAGTTTGGAGAGCCTCGAAAAATGGTGTTTTCACTGTTAAGTCGGCATATTATCTCTTGACTAAGATTAAAGATGCATCTTTAGAAGCATCCACTTCTCGACCAATGGGATCAGATTCTAGATGTTGTATGGAAGCATATCTGGTGAATCCAAACTCTTCCAAAAATTAAATCCTTCATATGGAGAGCCTGTAATGAAGGTGTGGCAATGGGAGAAGGCCTACTTTCACAACGTGTCCCAGTGGATCCAAAATGTCATAGATGTGGTGTAGTCAATGAATTGGTAGACCACCTTCTATTCGAATGCTCCTTTGTTAAGACAGTTTGGTATGGAAGCACACTTTACTATGCTCCACCAACTAATAGAGCACCGAGACTAATAGATTGGGTGAAGATTCGGGGCATTTTGGTGCACCAAGACAAGAAGCTTTCTCGTGAAACTCTCTCTCGTGCCTCATTTCTATGCTGGTACTTGTGGTGTGCATGAAACAATGGGATTTTTAAGACAAAGGATTGGACACCACAAGAGATTATTTCTATTGTAGAAAGGGCATTCTTAAGAGTTTCATTCAGCCACAGTTGTTCCATCTTCAATGCCCTATAATGCAACTACCATTAGAACTATAGAATATGGAAAGTGGAAGGCCCCACCCATGGGTTTTGTGAAGGAAAACTATGATGCTGCTCATACACAAGGAGGGATTTCTGGTGAATTGGGCATTACCTATAGGAAACATGATGGGCATCTTCACAAGGCAATTCCCATCCCACAACCTTTTGCCTCTGCAATTCAAGGAGAAGGTTTAGCTATTAGAATGGTGCTTTCGCAGGGTTTCGATTATAGCTATACCCATCTTCTTGTTGAATCAGATTACAAGGAGATCATTTGCTGCATTCAAGATCCAGGAAAAGTTCCTCCATTGGAGGCTGCAGTCATTATTGAGGGTGTACACAATCCATGTTCTTCTTTTGATTCCATATCTTTTAATTTTATTCCATGGGCTATAAACTCTATTGCAGAAGCCCTGGCAAGGAAGGCCCTGTATATCATGTATATGACAAATTTGTCGATTACTACTCCGTGGGTTCAAGACCTTTGTGCATATGAGGCTATTGGCTGTATGCATGGTTTTTATCATCAGTAAATTTTCTTCCCACCAAAAAAAATCAGAGTATGGTAATTAAGTCATACAATTATAACTAGTGATGTACTAAAGTGATAAATTACAGATATACAAGATCCATTTGTTAACAACCCACAGGTGTAATATTTACATCTTATATAATTCATCAATATATAAATAAAAAAAATTAGCAAAATATCATAATTGAAATCCATCAGCAACCTGGTGTCCTACAGACACAAGTCTCACAATTGTCGCTGAAATCCAATCCTGCCTCAGCACTGGTTCCACCAATCTAAAAAGAGTAATCAACGATGGGTGAGCTTCACAAGCCCAGTGAGTGGTGTGCATGCAAGCACACACAACAAATGATGTAATGCATGTTCCACAAAAATATATGATGAATTTGAATCCATTTATTATATTACTTTGCTATTTCTATTACCAAGTAGGTGATACACAACGTAGGTGGTATCCCCTTCCTCAGTATGTCTGGCTCTAGGGATACAAGCTCGCTACAAGAAGAAGTCTGCAAGTCCCAGAAACTTGCACATCGGTCACCCCACAAACCTTCAGAGCTAACCCCAGCAACCATGGTTCTGGAATCCTACACATTGGTCACCCATGCTATGGACAGCCATGGTCCCAGAAAACCCATTGGTCACCCATGTTGCATCTGTCTCTGAGTACAGTACATTGTACTATGGATATGGTATTCTCAATAACATACCAGCCCTTGGGATTAGCCAGTACCCAACCCCTACTAGAAAGGGGTGCAACACTAGGGTCTGTGAATCCTAACCATATGCAATCTACATATATCAATAACAATCCATATTACCTAATCATACATTTGTGGCCATAACTGTAATACCGACCTCTGAACCCATGGTACTGGAATCCTCCATCAGGCACATCGTGCCTCATACTGTCAATGTTACAATCATTACCACTCAAGTATATAACTACGCATCCACAAAACCACGATCATGCAATCTCGGTAAAACCATACCAAATGTGCAATATATATAGTGTTTTATAAAATAAATCCAAAACAAGGATTCAACCACATTATAAATGAGCATGCAAAAATCAAAGTATAGAAACATTCCGCAAAATACGTGAAACACCTACTCACCTCAAGACCCAAAATACAATCGTTATCGTTGAATTCCTGTCACCGCGTATCCTTGTCAGTAATTTAGGTTCCTGTGTAAATTGTGTATCATCATATTTATAAGACCTAATATGACTATATATAGGTTCACTGTTGAACCCAAAATGACTCTCAACAACCCATGTACAAATCCAATTTAAAGTCTCGGAAAATCTGCTTGAGCTACCCCCACCTATAGGGTTAAATTCAGGTAAAAGGTAAGGACATAACCCACAAGGGGCAGGGCATAATTCATCCAAAACAGGGGCTGATATGGCCTAAAAATACCCAACCAGCATGTTCGACCGGCTGGCCGCTTGTCTAACTGGCGGGTCCATTTCTGCTACTCTTTAGGCTACCCAGCTGACTTCCTTCAATTTGGCTGCATATGGCCGAAGGTCAGTGTTCTAGCAGCATGTGGAGGATTTCCAAATGTCTCTAAGTCCATTATACAATCTCGAATTGAACATATACTACCCAATTCCTAAATAAATTTCAGAATTGAACATGAATTGGGTAGATTGAATGGCTACATCCATTTTCCCTATAATTCACCATTCATTTGAGATCAATTGAAAGGAATACAATAACATACTTAAAAATCTAACTCTAAACAAGCTTAACAATAGGTTTTAGGGAAGAATTCAGATCATTACTTCCCATTCCGAAATCTGAAATTTAATATAATTATGCCTATGCTTTCTCTGCAGAATTTTAACCATATGCTACCTCAATTCAGTCCCTGTTTGCATGAATTCTCAATGAATACTAAAATCTCTTTGTTTTAGGGTTTACAAGGATGGATTTACTTCAGATTACATCCCTAAACTCCTACAAAACTTGGGTATTCAGCCATAGATACTAAATTCAGTATATAGGAACTTAATACCAACCCTCAGTTACTAGAAATTCATAACCCTAGCAAACTATTCCAATTAAACAAACTGATTTCTTCAATTACATACAGCAGTATGACTCACCTTAGTATAGGACAGTCCGGCAACTGCCTAAGAGGTAGGAGTTCAGCCTAATTTCTTCTTCCTTCTTTCTTTTCTGTTGTCCAACGATTTATGCAGCAAACAAATGACATGATAGTAGCTGAATTAGGCTTTTTAAGGTTCAGCACTAAGGGTCTTTAGGGCCCGTTTGTCTGAACCAGCCCAAACTGAAAATTAATTCTCAAAACTTGTTTTTAAAACATAAACTAATTTAATCTAAATTTCCATTGATAGACCCCACCAAATACTGACCTATTAGGTTGGATTTGGTCAGCATTAGGACCTCTACATACTGGTAAGTGTGTGGAATATCACTGCAGTGGAGTGGGCCCACAGAGAAAAATTAATTTTTCCAGTATTTTACCAACCAAACCGGCTGGCCAGTTGGCAGCTGAGCGGCTGGCCAGTTGCAGCCTTTTCAGTACATCATATGTCCTAACAGTTGGGATTATGAGTCCACTCAATTTGGAACTGGTCTCACTTCTATTTTGGCTATTTTATACTCCTTCCTGACTAGTGGATCTACCAGACTTCCCTCTCTTACTATTGTACAAGTGGATCCACCATAGGACAGCCTACTTCTTGTGCCAGCTAGGTCCTGACATTGAGCTCAGCTGCTTCCAATTTCAAGGTGTTACATGGTGGAAGTTAAAATTTCTCAAAGTTAAATTGTGGTAATAACTGGGGACCAAATTTTAATTCTATTACTCTTCATCTCCACGTCATTAACAATCAAATGGAAAATTTGATAAAAAAGTCTTTGTTAGCTTAATTTTGGACCTAGTTTTCAATTCCAAGGATGACAACAAGTAATCAGAAAATGTGAATAAATTTATTTTTTTATTTTCAAAGATTGAATTCCATTTGTTCTTCTGTAAGATTTTGTACAGTTTCATAAGATAAGAAAATATCCAATCAATGTGATAGAGGACATCATACCTATCAATTTTTTGTCAAAATCTTATTATCCAACAAGTCAGGAGGTGCCAAAAAGTTGTTGTTCTATTATTATTATTATTATTATGGGAAAGGAATTTTTTAGCAACGACATAGATTGAGGAGCCCACCAATTTGGTGTGGTAAAACGGTATTGTACACTAGAGGGAAGTGAGGTCATTTCATGTGGAGAGGAGAGAGATGAACACAAAGAGCTAGCGTACCCTACCCAAGTGGCTCAGAGAATGTTTCCCATATTATTAGGGAAAAGGCTCTATGAGCCTGAGGCATACTACATGCCCTCTCACATTGGACTATTATATTGGTTTTTTAATAAAAAATAATTAAAAAACTCATGGTGAGAGGTTGTAGAGCACCCTGCTTGCTCAGAGAACCCTCTCCCTATGATTATTATATTTTTTTAATAAAAAGGAATAAATTCATTAATTAAGAAAGGTAAGATTGAACATTAACATCCAGGTTAGATTTGGTAATGTGAAGCTTACTGTTCATAGCAATTGTGATTATATCATGCATGAGGAGGACCAAGTCATTTTTAGGCCTATCGATTAATTATGGTGATCTACTTCTAACTATAGTCCTAAATCAAATGCATCTAAAAGCTCCCTAACCAATACATCTAGGTAAAACTGAAATTAAAAACCTAAGTTAAGAATGAATGGGTAGCCAGAAGAGGGAATAAGAGGGGGGATGAGAAGACTTATGAAAAAGCCTACCAACATGAACTTCCATACTTCAATTAAAACATGTTGCTTCTTGTTTGATTTTTTATACTAACAACCCTAAAAACTAGATCTGGAATAAACCAATTATGAAATTACTAGGCTTGGAGAAGACAAATCTGAACTTGAAAACTTGTGCTTCACACTTGGTTCTTGTCACTTATAACTAAGCCTAGAACTAGAAAGTAAAATTACAACTGAATACCATGAACAATAAACATAAAAAAAAATAAAAAATAAAAAAACTGCATTCATTAAATAAAAATCCATTACATAAGTGCTTAAACCAAAAAGTAAGAAGAAGAATAGAAGAAGAACTAGAGAAAACCCTAGAAAAAACTAGAGAAGAGAAAACCTTAAAAGTGAAGTGCCTAAAGAGAGAGAAACCCTAAAAGAGAAGTACCGTAGAAAGAGAAAAACCCTAAAAGAGAAGTGCACCCTCTCCCCCCTTGTATGATTTTTATTTATAGAGAATATGGGAGAGGGAGTCCAACGAATTGGTTGTGATGAGGTGGAGGAGAGAGAAGAGAGATAGGGAGAGAATCGTAGGTAGGGGAGAGTCTCCCACCATTTTGGTTTCCTAATTAGGGCTTTTTTAGATCTAAGGTGATGATGTGGAGGAAAGAGGAGAGAAAAGGGAGAGAATTGTAGGAGATAGAAGAGAAAAGAGAAAGGGAGAGAATAGTAGGAGATAGGGGAGTCTCCCGTGATTTACTTCTGTTTTTTTTCCTATTTTTTCTCTCTATTTTTTATTTTCTATCTCTTCTTCACACTTGGCAGCCCATCATGGAAAATTTTTCTATGCTTGCTTGAACGATTTGGGAAATATTCTAATTTAATTGGAAATTCCGTCCATGCCCCTTGGCTTTAAGTAGGTGGAAAATAGGAGAGAGAAAATCTTCACAAAATCTCTAAAAAGAGAGAATCACCAAGGAGAGAGTACAACGCCCCATGTGGGTCCCTCCTTTGTTGGCATCTGAAATATTCTCTTGTACACCTAGGACAATTGCAAAAGGATTGTGTGAAGCCCCGGCCCCATTAACTTTGCATAATATTTTTCTCTTTCTCCCATGGGTCTCAAAGTTTTAAAACACTTTGTACCATGTTAAGGAAGGTAGAGGTTATTAACTAGTCCAAGAATCTCTCCTAGGCAATGTGGGACTAAAGCTTGCAGACCTTCACCGATCTCTCAAACCCCTTGGTACTTGTCGAATTCTTGGTGTGGACAACTCACCCTAGGTGGGTCTAGTACTTGCTGTATTCTTGAGTCATCATACTTTCCCCCTTTTTTGGCATAGTATCCCCGTTGTGGCCCCATATGCTGTCGGGGTCTGCTCTGATACCATTTGTGATGTCCTGGCCCCATTAACCTTGCACAGTATTGTCCTCTTTAGCCCATGGGCCTCAAGGTTTTAAAACACATTGTGCCATGTTAAGGAAGCTAGAGGTTATTAATTAGTCCAAGAATCTCTCCCTAGATGATGTGGGACTAAAGTTTGTAGACCCTCACTGATCTCCCAAATCCCTTGATACTTGTCGTATTTTTGGTGGGGACATCTCACCGATCTCTCACGTGGGTCTGGTACTTGCCGTATTCTTGGGTTGTCACAGGGTGGGCCTGCATCTCGATTCTGTTCATGTCCATTATTCTTTTTTAGGCCTAAAAAGAATAATCACTTGTATGGGTATCAAAACAAATGTGTACTTTTAATGCAACATGTCCATCTTGCTTATAATTTTTTCCTCTTTGCAGCCATGAAAAGAAACATGACCTCTTTATATGTAAAACTAGAGATATGGTGCCCGATAGTCCCTAAGGCCTTTAAAAAACAAAACCTGCAAAAAGAATAATCACTTGTATGGGTGTCAAAACGAATGTGTACTTTTAATGCAACATGTCCATCTTGCTTAGAATTTTTTCCTCTTCGCAGCCATGAAAATAAATAGGACCTCTTTACATGTAAAACTAGAGATATGGTGCCCGATAGTCCCTAAGGCCTTTAAAAAACAAAACCTACAAAAAGAGAGAAAAACCCAAGGTAGCTCCATTCTAAGTATGTAAAAATGCATGCTTACATCCTAAGATTTCACATATAAATGTGATCATCAAGTATGCTCTGAGCATTGGCCTCCAAAGTGTGTCTTGTCATCATATAATTGGTATATAATAATATACATTTTCCTTTTTCTAGAATTCCAGCAACCCATCCCCAAATATTTGGGTCTTTGACTACCGAACATACCAGTAATGTTGGCATATTGATTGGCATGACAATAACATATTTGTTCTTACAATGATTGTAAGTATAAAGTCCTACGTTATCATTTCCAAATGGTAAATCAACTCTTGCACAATATTTAAGATCAAATAGGGGCTTGGCTTTACCTTGGTAAATATGATCCTATTTCTACGTGACCATAGGAAGTAGTATATAATAATAAAAATGCTAATTTTTTTTATTAATTATCAAGAAGTACTGTCATACGCTGCTCCTACTAGGATAATGCGGTGTGATTAGGATGCCTAGTTGTACTATATCTCTACTAAGATCTCTGATAGTTGTACTTTTACTATCACAACCCATAACCAGAACCATTTTGAATTCAGATGTAGCAAAATAGTAATAAATTGAATCAAGTTAAATTATTAGGGAGAACTAAAGGTGATAACATTATATTAACTATTTTATAAAATATCCCATAATGTATCACAGATTATAACATCCAAAGATAACAAATAGAATGATGATGAACACCATAACCCTCAGTCACAAAGCACTATAGGCACATTCATCATAAGCACAATCCATATCATGCTCCTCAGCCTCAGGTGTCTACCAATCTCCGCCAAGGTCAATCATAAAAGAGAATGTGTCACTGCTCATCGGCACAACAATTCCTACATCATCATCATCTAAAACCAACATGCCCGTGGTATATGCTCCAACTATTAGTGAGGGATGGGGTTCATGAAAACAGTTACATATAATCCATGACGTGAGATAATACAATTCATTCTATTATTAACTACCCAACATTCAACTTAGTTGAGTAATGGTACTACAACACATTAGGCAGTATCCCTCATCCCGGAATCGTCGTTGGTCACGCAACGATACAAACCCTAGTTTTAAATAGTAGTATACCGATCCTAAAATGCACCATCAGTCACCCATCAAAACCCTGATAACCTCCTCCTAGCAGCCACAACATCTGAATTACCATCAACCATGCCAGGCTAGTTTTTGCCTCTAGAAACAATCACATCGTACTATGGAAGTGACATTCCGAAAGGGTTCATCAAACATACACATTGTGGGTTATCCAATACCTCACCCCTATTGGCAAGAGATCGTAGAACATCGTAGTTATACCTAACCACAATAATATACATGCCATTCATATTGATATAGTTAGTATGGACTTGCAGTACTGGAATTCCCATAGGCCACACTGTATTCCATGTCCACGCCTAGTTTAGCACGCATACAATTAGTATGGCCATATAGTACCAAAATTCTCATCAGCCACAGTGCATTTTATATCCAAGCTTAAACTAACAGACACCCAATGCATGACTCAATCCACACTATGGCGATCATGGAACCAAAATTCCCCTCAACTACACCAGATGCCACCCCTTCATAATAACCAACAACATATATATATATATATATATATCAACAGTTCACATAAAAAATTTTATAGAATAAAAAAATAATATAAAATAAACCATATGCTTGCAATGTCATACATTATTTCTCTAATTTAAAAAACTACAAAAAGAAGGTTAGACCAACACACTCACCTAGTCGACTAATTTGGTGAGAAAATACCAAGAATGCCCAAATCAAACCCCACTAGGCCTCTCTAGAATGAATGTCTCTAGCTTAGTTAAAAAGGTATTTAAGTGTTAAAATGTTTACTAAGGTATTTTAAGAAGGTCTCCAAAAAGTCCAAAATTTGGACTTAAGAGCAGTTTAGCATGACCACCGGTAGGTCAAGCACCTTTGGCAAGTCTCATTGGTATGTGGAGTAGTGATCTAGAAACCTTCTAAAAGCCCATCGGTGGATCTCACCGAAAGATCACCTAATCTTCAAGTTTAAATCGACCAGTGCTATCTATAGACTGCATTTTGGCTCAAATCTCAACCACTTGCTTATCTGAGGCCATTTTCAATCCATAAAGATTGTAGAGGGTCAAGATTTCATTTGAACCTATTGGATCGCATTTCCTAGGTTTGGGTTTGGGTTTGTGTAGAGGTAAATTTCATAGAGTGAAAAATGGAGAATGAATTGGCAATAGAGGCTTGGCTTTCAGATTTGAGCAGAGGTTTCCCACAAGTTTTTTCTTCTCTCTGGCTTTTGCCTCATAGGAATTTCTCACAGTAAATTGGTGACATAAATAGTGATCCAAAGGCTACTATATATAGGCATTTATGGGGTAAAATGGAGAGTATAGGACTTAGAAAATCCGTGTAAGGCTCTACGAATTTGGAAGTCAAAGTGCTCTAATGGATATAGAAAGCCAAGAAAATCCATGAAAGCTCTCACGGATTTTCCTTAGTTCATCGGAAAGGTCCTGATTGGATTAGTTTAAATGGGTTGATTTGTTTTGATTTGATTTTGTTCAAATGGGTTGGTTTTGGCTCAATGTATTCAAACTTTGAGAACTCACTGTGATATACTCAGGTGATTGATTTTTGATACGAAAATCGAGCACATGCTAGGATCGACTGTCGTATTTTGGTGAAAGATATCAATGACCACTTGCGCCTTCCATGTATCATTAAAGAGTATTGGGTTTGGATTTTCAACCTCTTTTACGTTCAAACATTCTCCATGAATTTTTTCACAATCAGCTAGGCTAGGTTAGCTAGGGTTGATTGGGTTTATACCAAAAATTTGATTCCTCCACGAAAGAAAGTATATTAGCCTTGTATTCGTATGTAACTCATCATCGTCAAGGGGGACAAAATTAGTTGTCTACAGTGAGTTGGATCACAAACTTTTATATGTGACCAATCTAAGGAGGATCACAAACTATCAACTTATCCAACATGGTAGTTGAAATTTGTCACTTCATCCATTCATAGATCAAATTAGATGAGCCTTCAAATTCAAAATTTTTGTTGATTACCTAAAATTATCAAAATACAAAATAAACCCAGGGAGTAGCTCCACTGGTCCAAAGGCATTGAGTGTATCAAACATCTCTAGCTTGAGTCTACCAACGATTGATCTTTGCACAGGTTAGGTGTGACTACATGTAATTAGGGTTTACCCTTGGGTCTGAATCGTAAAATTGGATTGATTTGAAATGTTACTCGTTAGGCTAAATAAAAAAAAAATTGCATTTAAAATAAAATAAGGCTCTTATACCTTCGAGAGTGGCATGCCTTCATTTACATGATCATGTATCCATTTAATTCATTATGGCTCCCATTGCTTCCTTGTAAGAAATATAAATTTCAAAAAACTCCCCAAATTCAAGATGTAATGTAAGTGGAGACCAAATTTTGAATCAATGGCCTTAGGTACAAGCCCAGCCCAACTCAGCCCAGTTGCATCTCTATGTAGGTAGTTTATAGTGCTAACCTTACATACAGGCGATTAAGCGTCTTCCATTCTTTGGCCTATTCAGGACATAATCACTGACTGCTGGTCCTTTTGCTTATTCTTCCATGATGTGAAATTTAAGCACACTCTTAGAAGAACGAAATTTTGTTTCTAATAAACTTGCTTCCTTAGGAGCAGCGATTGTTTAGCATTCTAATTCTTGGGATGTTCTCCTTCCTTGTATCTCGTTCCTTTTTTATATTTTGATAATGTAGGGACTTCTCTACATCGTGTTTACAAATGATTTATATTTGAATTAAAAAAAAAAAAAAAAAGGTCTTAGTATATCAGCTCATAACTAAGACAATTTTAGACATCCATCTAACATTTTTATATTGATTTTTAATAAAACATGGCAATGACTTCTTGTGGTTGGAATTTGATAAAGTTAGATCATAGTATACGATATAATAAAGGGAGAAATATTTCTTCACCACTCTATCATAGGGTTCACAAACCTCTATAGTGTTTTAGAACATTCCAAAAATACCCTTCTGATACTCGATGCAAATCTAAGGCCTTCTCAATGAATGGATTCCATTCCCTATGGCCTTAGGGAAAATCTATCCATAAATAAATTACTAAGAATAAAACTGTGACGACCCAAAAATACGGCAAGTACCAGACCCGCCTGGGAGATCGGTGAGGTGTCCGCACCAAGAATACGACAAGTACCAGCGGGTTTGGGAGATCGGTGAGGGTGTGTAAATTTTAGTCCCACATCATCTATGGAGAGATTCCTGGACTAGTTAATAACCTCTAGCCTCCTTAACATCACACAACGCATTTTAAAGCCTTGAGGCCCAAGGGTCAAAGACGAAATATTGTGCGAGGTTAATGGGGCCAAGGCATTACAGTGACCTTGCTATGGCCCCACACGCTGTCAGTGTCACTTTGATACCATTTGTAATTTCCCAGCCCCATTAATCTTACACAATATTGTCCTCTTTGACCTATGGGTCTCAAGGCTTTAAAACGCTTTGTGTCATGTTAAGGAGGCTAGAGGTTATTAATTAGTCTAGGAATCTCTCCCTAGGCAATGTGGGATTAAAGTTTACACACCCTCACCAATCTCCCAAACCTCCTAATTCTTGCTGTATTCTTGGTGGGAACACCTCACTGATGTCCCAAGTGGGACTAGTACTTATCGTAGAGATAGTGTCTCCATATCGTCAGAGTAAAAACAACAGCTGCCAATTCTAAGTCATGTATTGGGTAGTTTTGCTCATGAGACCTTAATTGCTAAGATGTATAAGCTATGACCTTGCCATTTTTCCTGAGTACAACCTAAAACTTATAGGATGCGTCAGTATACAACACAAAACTCCCTGATCCTGTAGGAACTGTCAACACTGGTGTTGAAACTAGCCTCTTTTTCAACTCTAGGAAACTCTGTTCGCACTATTCTGTCTAATCAAAACGAGCATTCTTCCTAGTCAACTTAGTCAAAGGTAGTGCTAGGTGGGAGAATCCTTCCAAAATTCTTCTATAATAGCCAGCTAGCCTGAGGAAACTTTTAATCTCTGAGGCGTTTTTCAGACTAGGCCACTTGGTAATGGCTTCAACTTTACTAGGATCAACAGAAATTCCCTTTTCAGATACAACATGACCCAGGAAGACCACTCTATCTAGCCAGAATTCACACTTCTTGAACTTGGCATATAGTTTTTTTCCCTTAGGATTTGTAAAATTGTAGATAGGTGTTGCTCATGTTCGGCCTTACTTTTAGAGTAAACCAGTATGTCGTCTATGAATACTATCGCAAACTGGTCTGAATACTCATGAAAGACCCGATTCATTAGGTTCATGAATACTACAAGTGCATTTTTCAATCTGAGGGGCATAACCATAAATTTATAATGGCCATATCTAGTTCCGAAAGCTGTCTTAGGCACATCTTCACTTTTAACCCTCAACTGGTGATACCTAGATTGTAAGTCAATCTTGGAGAAAAAAATAGCTCCTTGCAGTTGATAAAACAAGAATATGGCAAGCACCAAGGGGTTTGGGAGATCAGTGAGGGTGTGCAAACTTTAGTCCCACATCGCCTAGGAAGAGATTCCTGGACTAGTTAATAACATTTAGCCTCCTTAACATCGCACAACGCATTTTAAGCCTTGAGGCCCACAGGCTAAAGAGGACAATATTATGCAAGGTTAATGAGCCGAGGCGTTATAAATGGTATCAGAGCAGATCCCGACAATGTGTAGGGCCACAGTAGGGATGTTGTGCCAAAAGGGGAGAAGTTGTGATGCCCAAGAATACGACAACTACCAGATCCGCCTAGGAGAACGGTGAGGTGTTCCCACCAAGAATACGAAAATTATCAGGAAGTTTGGGAGATCAGCGAGGGTATGCAAACTTTAGTCCCACATCGCCTAGGGAGAGATTCCTGGACTAGTTAATAACCTTTAGCCTCCATAACATGGCACAACGCATTTTAAAGCCTTAAGGTCCATGGGCCAAAGAAGACAATATTGTGCAAGGTTAATGGGGCTGGGGCGTTATAGAAACCTATTGGTGGAACTTAAAACCCCTCAAATTTAAAATGTGGTATAAGTGGGGACCAAACATTGATTCTATTTCTCTTCATTCATATCAATGACAACCAAAAGAAATATTTGATGAGACAGCCTTTGTTTGCTTAAGCAAGTTTATTTTAGCTTAAGCTTGGACATAGTTTTCAAATTCAAGGATGCACGTATATTTAATGAGATAAACAAAATCCAGTCAAAGTGATAGAGTACATCACACCCTTCAATTGTTGGTCAAATTTTAGTCTCCAAAAAGTGACAAGGTGCTGCCAAGATATTATTATCATTATGGAAGGGGGATTTATGAGCAAGTGATATTGAGGAGCACACCAATGAAGTGCAGTAAAATGTTATCATACACTAGATTGCAGTAAGTCATTTCATAAATAGGAGAGAGATAGACATAGTGCTAACTTACCTTACCCCCAACGGCTTAAAGAATCTTTTCTTTAGTATTATTATCATTGTTGTTATTATTAGTAGTAGTGGTAGTAATTTGGTAGATGCAATGGAATAATAAAAATGTCACGATTCTGAATTTAAAGAAATAAAGATCTTTTGTGAACTTCTGAAGCTTTGGACCAACTTTTGACTCATTCCCCTTCCTTATTTAGGTTGCAGCTTGATCAATGAGATAGATGTGGCATCCTTTATCACATGGACTAGCCTACATCTATCTATGTCTACAACTTGGATGAACCTTTGAAATTCACTTCCCCAATTGAAATTTATGATTTATATGCACCAACAAACATTTATTAATTTCTTCTAAATAACAAGTTTTTAAATAATTTTTTGGTAGAACAAGATTTTAAATTTAGGTGAACCATTGAAGTTCACTTCTTTGGACGAACCTTAAGATTTCACAAAGTTTATTAGTCGGAAATAAATATAAACATCTTATCACTAACATTAAATAATGTTGATTCTCTCTCTCTCTCTCTCTCTCTCTCTCTCTCTCTCTCTCTCTCTCTCTCTCTCTTTGTCACACCCCACTTTCCATTAGGAATATCAGCGATATGAGTAAGACACGTACCTATCTTACGAACCTACTAGGATCTCTGATAATAGTACCTTAACATTTCACAATCTCATATCACAAACCAACCCTAAGCAGTAGAATTAGAATATAATAGCGGAATCATCAGAAATAAATGGGGAAATTATCTAATGATAAACATAATATCATTAACCAAGTTATTCTGTTTACAATCCTTCAAAACTTACATATATCAAGTTTAAAACATAATATTCACAGACCTGTATCAATATAATCAAAAATACGCCGAACACTTCATGGCGCTGCATATGCACAAAAGTCATAAGCACAATCCTAGCCATGCTCCTCTGTGTCCAGCATCCACCAGTCGCTCACTCCATACTTTGGTCCGGAGGACAAAGAGTCACTAGCCACAGGCATGACCGTACCTGCATCATCATCTAAAAAGTGTGTATACATAGGGTGAGTGAGCTTTCCAACTCGCTCAGTGAGAGGTGGGGTTCAAGCACATCTAATAAGACAATAGTAATAATAATTCATGATGCATGATAGTAGACATTAAACACACAGTCCATGATGCTCGTGATGCAATTTATTTATTTATTATCCACCTAACAATACAAACTAAGTATGGTAAATGCTATTATGGCACATTAGGTTATATCATTCATCTCAGAACTGCCATCGACTATGCAAGGATACAAACCCTAGCCGTGAATGGAACCCTGTCGGTCACTGTATGCATCCATGGGTCACCCAGCAAACCCCTGATAACCCCCTCCTGGTAGTCACGGCACCAATACATCATCGACCACGTAGGACAGGCTCCTGTCTCTGGCAACAATCGCATCGTATTACAGGTGTGGCATTCCAAAAAGGCACATCAAACATACCACAATGGGTTATCCAACACCTCAACCCCTATTGACAAGGGTTCGTGGCATAGGGAGTAATACCTAACCACGTATATGCTACATGCCTTCATAGTGATACAGTTGGTATGAATTACACAGTACCGACAAGAACTTGGCCACAAAGTGTAATCCATCTCCAAATATAGTCTCAGGTACACGATACTAGTGAGACCTTGGCCATAAAGTGAAACCCGAGACTGTTTACCTAATCTAGCATGCATATCAAAATTGAGTATGGACTACATGACACCGGTACCAATCGTCGGCCATGAAGCATATACATATCCAAATGCAATCCTGGGGTACGCGATAACAGCGAGACCTTGGCCACAAAGTGTAACCCGTGACTATAACTAACTCTAATGCACATAATCAATGCATGAATGCAACATACATATGACAATCACGGCGTCGGTACCACCTCGGTCACGCCAAATTCCATCTAACACACACAACCAAATACACAACGATCACGGTATCAGTACCACCTTGGCCACACCGAATCCCATCATACATCTCCATACCATTCATATCATAATCGTAAAATAATAAATGCAACATATCATCATCGTATTTAAGCAATTACAATTAAACATGTAATTTCTAGGCATGTGAGTAATTTAATAATAATAAACATTCCAAAAATAATCACAGTCCATCCCTCACCTAGTTTATGTTCGAGTGTGTTAGGGTTCAAGTACAGCCATCGATCGACCAACTCAATTTTGACTTCGGGGTTTGTGTGCCTCACTATCCTATACACAAAGGGAACCAAATATCAATATGTGTTAGGAACATCAGGAGGGACCCATATGGATCACCCCCAAAGGGTAAAGACAAAATCCATCAATGAAAGTAATGTCATCGAAAATACCCACTGAAAACAGGGAACTTTCACCAAAAATATTAGACCTGTTTCCAGTGGAATTGATAGAGATCTCCTAAGGCTTAGTGATCCACCAGAAATATGCCACTAGAAGCAGACCCAGTGGATCCGATGGGCTGTTTTTGATGGTGGTTCAAAATAGTCCACCCATTTTAGGGCTTTTTGACTCAGGCCCGATCATTGGGATTTGTTCCATAGAGTTTATAGGAAATGTTCCTAGCATCATTCTAAGCCAATAAAATCCCAATTCCATTGAGCCATTTGGGGGATACATAGATCGAACGATTGAAACAACACCGGGAGGGTAGAACACATATTCTATGACCTCAACATGGTTTGTACACTAAGATTCCATCTATACCTAGCTTTGTCTAGGTCAAAATGAAGAGAGAGAGTAGTATGGAAGGTTACAATTACCTCTGGTAACGTTTTTGGTGACTAGGCGGCAGCTGGCACCAAGGTAAAAACCCCTTCCTTCTTCTTCTTCTTCCTTTCTCTCCTCCCTTACGTTGGACACAAGAGAAATGAGGAAAGTTGTGACCCCTTTCTCATTTCTAACTTATGAATTAAGTTAGGCCTTAGGATCCGTTTGGCTGAACCCTATTCGAACTGATCGGGTTATTATGACTTTTGGAGCCCGAGAACTCATCTAGCTAGGTTCAAAAATGTGTTCACATCACAAGGAAAATTTGGGGGATGATTTGGGATCATCAAGACTATTTATGACGCGAGTGGCAGGATCCACGAGCATCGACACTATGACAGCAGCCTATTATGCTCACCAAAAATAGCCCACCGGATTCAGGCCCAATAGATTCAGTGGCATATTTTCAGTAGTCAAGACAATAAGTTGTCTTGATTGCTTGCTTTCCTATAGTTGGTCTTACATGGGTGGTTGCCCTCAACCATGCTCAAGGTCTTTCAGCAACACCGATAGGTGCTGGGATTCATATTTGAGGAGTCGGGTCACTTACCGTTTGGGATTGGAAGGTACGAATCCCCTCGAGTTAGACTGGCACGTGATGCACAAACATATGGGGTCATCTCTCCCCCTTTGGAAATGGGTGGCCACGAGCCAAAACCTAACTGTGCTTTAGATCTCCGGTCTGAGACCTATCACAATAGTTCAAATTAGACCGAGTCAGGGCATGGGTGTAACATTCCCCCCACTTTACAAGATTTTCATCCTCGAAATTAAACATACCTGGAAAATCAAACAATCCAGGATACTGCTTCAACATCTCATCTTCCTGCTCCCAAGATGCTCTTGTTCATGGTGGTTCATCCACTTCACCTTGACAAAGGAAACAGTGCGGTTACGGAGAACATGCTCTTTTCAATCAACAATCTTATTCAGAAACTCCACGTAGGTAAAATCTTCGTCTAACTCACAGGATATGTAAGTCAAGACGTGAATGGGGTTGGGCATGTACTTCCTCAACATAGAAACATGGAAGACGTCATGTGTGCCTTCTAACTCTGGTGGTAAAGCTATCCAGTAAGCTAACAGTACATCATACTGTCCCATAAACCTCAGACTAAGCTTTCCCTTCTTTCTGAACTGCATCACCCCTTTAATTGGGATATCCGCAAGAACACCTTATCTCAAACACCAAACTCCAGATGTTTTCTCTTAACATACACGTAGCTTTTCTGCCTGGACTGAGTTACCTTAATCCTTTCTCTGATCACATTCACCTTCTCACTAGTATCCTATATCAAGTCTGGACCCAAAATATGCTGTTCACCAACCTCATTCCAATAGAGTGGAGTCTGGCACTTCCTACCATATTGTGCCTTGAATGGGGACATTCTGATGGTGGCCTGATAACTGTTATTGTATAAGAACTCAATAAGGAAAATTTACTCATCCCAACTATAACTCATATCTAAGGCATATGCTTGAAGAAGGTCGTCCAATGTCAAAATTGTCCTTTCCGACTGACCATTGATCTGAGGGTGAAAGGCTGTGCTAAAATTCAACTATGTGCTCATAGCCTTCTGTACACATGTCCAAAACTTAGAAGTGAACTTGGAATCTCGATCAGAGATGATACTAACTAGCACACCATGCAATCTGATGATATTATCAACATACAACTTAGCAAACTTGTCCATAGAAAATGTGATCTTGATTGGAATAAAGTGATCTACCTTGGTCAAGCGGTCCACAACTATCCAAATGGCATCCATATCCTTCTTTGTGTGGGGTAGGCCTATGACGAAGTCTATGGTAATATTCTTCCATTTTCACTCCGGAATAGGTAGGGACTGTACTAACCCATGGGGCCTTTATCTTTCAGTTTTGACTTGCTAGCATGTGAGGCATCTAGACACATGTGTGGCCACATCATTTTTTATTCCATTCCACCAGTAGGAGCCCTTAAGGTCTTTGTACATTTTAGTGCTGCCGGGGTGAATGGAGTAGAGAGAGCTATGTGCCTCTCTTAAAACCATATCTCTCAATTCACCATCACTAGGCACACATGATGAGCACAATAATGTGTGAAATCTTAGAAATATAAGTGTACATTTTGCCCCACTTTGGATTGTACTAATTTTATTTTTCTTATTTTTTTTAGTTTCCAAGTCTACAAAAGAAAGTGCTTAAAGTGAATAAAGAACCAGTCCAAACGTGGGACCCACTCATTGGTACCACATCCTCTCTCCTATAAAATCCTGAAGATTATTTTCTCTCCTTGCCATCTCACAAGATCTTGAAGATGCTATGCAGAGATTCCTTTCTGATTTAATGAAGATTGCAAGATATTGGTGAACATTGTAAGGAAATAATAGAATTTGTTAATTTTGGAAACAGATTCTCTCTTTCCTCACACAATATCTCAGAGAATGTGGACTTTTACCAAGATTTAATTTAATTTTATTTTCTTTCTTTTCTTAAAGAAGACTTGTAGAAGGAAGGAGGCAAGAAAAAAAATCTATAGAAGCCCCTTCCTCCCCCCTCCTATTTGACTATTCCCCTTAGTTTATTTTCTAGTTTATGCTTAGTTTTCTTCTCCCTCTCCCTCTCTCACTCTTTAGTTTTAGTTCTTCTCTATTTTTTGCTTTAATCACTTTTGTAATAGTTTTTTTGTGTCAATTAATGCAAGCGCTCTTTTATTCTTATTTAGCCTTTTATGTTTATGATTTATGCAATTGAGTTGTAATTTTTAAAGTTATAGCTCTAGGCTTAGATCTAGGTGACAAGATCACGAGCAGTGGAGCATCTTTTTTTTTTTCAAGTTCAATTTTTTTTCTAGATTTGTTTTCTCTAATACTAGAAATTTCAGATTTGGTTTATTCTAGATCTAGTTTTTAGTACTGGTAGTATCTCAAATCACCCAAGCTTTCAAGTTCAAGCATTGATTCAAGTAAGTAGGCTCCTTTAGTAGTCTTCTCTCCTCCCTCTCATTCCCTTTTCTGACTACCCTTTCTTTCTTAATTTAGGATTTTAATTTTAGTCATTACATTATTGCTATCCCTTTTCCCCCAAGGTTTATGGCTAGTGTATGTGTTGGCTTTGCCCCTCCTAGCCATAGAACCATCAATTTATTTTTTTTATTTTAATTGTCTCCCTTTCCCTAAAGCCAAGTAGAGTAACCCTTGTAAGAGTGACTCTCTGTTCAAGTAGGGAAGCTCATATTATGAAGCATCCCTCAGGCTAAGTAGAGAAACCTACTTGTGAGTCTTTCTCGAGCTTTCTCCTCTTTCTTTTACTTTATTTTTATTTCAGCAATTTTTTGCCTTTATTTATTTCTTTAATTTTTTGCCTTTATTTATTTATTTTTTGTGGGTTGTTTGCTTTTAGTTATTTATTTATTTAATTTTAATTGCGTGCCTTGTGTCTTTAAATTTTTAGATGACGAATGGTTAGGACGTTATTTTAGATACATATGTTTAGGATGGTAATTAGAATTAGATCACAACCATTAATCGGTTCACTTTCGCATTATTAAAAGAAATAAAAAATAAAGTGGCTGCTCTCCCTGTGTTCGACCCGTAGCTACACTGATCCATACACTTGCGGTTACATTTTAAATCCCAACAAGTTTTTGGCACTGTTGCCAGGGAGACAGTTCCATGTTATTTTTTACTTTCTTTTGGTAAATCGGAGTGCTTTGTTTGCTTTGTTTTGTTTTTTCTTTTCTTTTATTGAATTCCTGAGAAGAACAACTTGCAATAACAGTTGTATCGGTGGAGGTCACCATGCTTCACAGTATGATAAAGATAGGTTTTGCCATGTAGCAGTACCTCAAGAATTGACCTGAGTAACCCCGGATCCCTGTCGGTAAGCTTCCAAAAAGCCAAAAAAATTAAAAAAATCAAGAAAATCAAAAAAATCATAAAAAAATCATAAAAAATCATAAAAAAATCATAAAAAATCATAAAAAAAAGTTTTGCTATCCATTCTTTTGTGCTTGTCTTACTCTAGTTGTGGGTAGTTTTTTGTTGCATGATTGTTAGGTGGGTACGTAATACTAAGAATCAGTTAGAAAGAAGAGATCCAACAAGTAGTCACCCTATACTTTTGCTCTCTTTAAAACCCTTCCATATGGGAGACCAACAGCAAAACCCTTCACCTAAATCTTTGAAAGATAGGTTCTACCCTGCTAGAACAGCCCAACCTTCCAGCATAGTTCTACCACAAGCCCAGGGCAATAATTTTGAACTCAAATCTCAATACATCACTATGTTGCCCCACTTCCATGGGTTGACCTCTGAGGATGCATACCTATTTCTAAGGGAATTTGAAGAGGTATGTGTACTAATTAAGATCCAACAACTTTCTGATGATGTTGTTAAGCTTAGGTTTATCATTTTTGCATTGAAAGACCAAGCTAAGAAGTGGTTGTATGGGTTACCCAAAAATTTCATAACCTCATGGGAATAGTTCACAGTTGTCTTCCTTAAGAAATTTTTTCCAACTCACAAGACCAATAAGCTTAGAAGTGATATCCTTCAGTTTAGGCAATAGCCCAGTGAGTCATTTTCCAAACTTATGGAGAGATTCAAGGATCTACTCCAAGAATGCCCTCACCATGGCCTAGACCTATGGCATTTATGTCAAATAATTTATGAAGGTATTGATTACCCAACTAAACAAATGATAGAGTCTATGTGCCCTGAGGGATTCACAACCTTTAGAGATGAAGGAAAGGCATGGGAATTCTTACTTGACTTAGCTAACAAAACCCGTGAGTGAGAATCAACCCAAGAGAGTGAAAGAACCATAGGAGGAAAAGGATATTTTATGGATGGGATAGTAGCTAAGGAAGCCCATTTGGATAGCCTAATCAAGAGAATTGAGGCTATTGTTCCTAGAGAGCCATCATCAGTTAATTTGGTTAAGATTTGTGCTTGGTGCCAGTCCCCTGGATATCTCCTAGAAGAATGCCCTAACACCTCTGGGGGTACTTCTAATGATAGTGTTAATGCCTTATACCAGAATAATCCATATAGTAATACCTACAATCCAGGATGGAGAAATCACCTAAATTTCTCTTGGAATCAAGGCAACCAAGCAGGGACTTCCAATTTCCATAATCAAGGTCAACCTGGACTCCAAAGGCCTCCCTTTGCACAATAATCTTTTTTTTTAAAATACTTTTCCTAGGTCAAATGTAGGACCTCAGGCTAGTTTTCCTAGGGCCCCTCTCCTTTCATCTTATCAGCAACCTCCTGGGTTTACCAACACTAGAGAGGCAAGTAGAATAAGTGACTTGGAAAAAATATGGCCCTCCTCATGACAAGCCATCAAAACTTACGAGAGAACTCACTCAAGTTGTCTCAATTATGCGTGAGAGGGAGAAAGAAACTTTACCTAGTCAACCAGAGCCTAACCCTAGGCATTAGCAGCCTGTTTGTTCATAAACATCAACTAATGCACCACTGAATATAGTACAAGGTCAGACCCAACAAGGGCTCTCTAACCAATGTAATGTTGTCTATGCCCTTAGGAGTGGTAGAGAGTACCAACAGAGCGTTCCTAAATCTTCATCATTTATTACTCATGTTAACTCTCCTTCAGTTGAGGACACAAGTGTGCCTCTTGTTTCAGGTTCGTCTGATGAACCTAAAGATTTTTCTGAAACTAAAGATGATTTAGTTGAGGAAACCAAAAATGATTCTTCTGAACAGAAGAAAATCCCTAACAGTCCTTATGTTCATCCTGTCCCATTTCCTAATCGCTTAGTAAACAAAAGGAAGACTACTTCCATGGATAAAATTTTAGAAGTCTTCAAAAAGGTAGAAGTAAACATCCCCCTTTTGGATGCTATATCCCAGATCCCCGCCTATGAAAAGGTACTGAAAGATTTGTGTACTCACAAACGTATCACTAGTGTGCCCAAAAAGGCGTTCTTGGCAGGTAACATTAGTTTCATAATTACTCAGCCTATAGCAGCTAAGTATAAGGATCCAAGGAGCCCTAGCATATCTTGTGTCATAGGCAACACCTACATTGAGCATGCCTTACTTGACCTTCGCACAAGTGTGAATCTTTTTTCTTACCATGTATACAAGCAACTTGGCTTGGGAGAATTAAAAGCCACTGGAACTACTCTTTAGTTGGCAGATAGGTCTGTTAAAATTCCTAAAGGGATGGTTGAGGATGTCTTACTAAAGGTGGGGGAATTTATTTTTCCTGTTGATTTCATTGTGTTATATACCAAGCCCTTCTCAACCAAGGATGAGATCCCAATAATTTTAGGAAGACCATTCTTGGCTACCATAAATGCATTAATCAACTGTCGGAATGGTTTCCTAAGATTATCTTTTGGTAATCAAACTATTGAGTTTAACATATTTAGGATAGGCAAGCAACCACATATGGAAGAAGAGATTAATATGATTGAGGATTTTTTGGATTTTTCTGATGATTTAATTACCAACTTTGATATTAATTTTGATTCAGAATTCCAAGAGTGTATGGATGAGTTGGATAATGATAGTGAAAATTCCTTTTTTAAAGTATTGAGTCTTCACACACCTATGGAGCCCTTAGGACCCCTTTCCAATTCCATTCCCAAACTTTCATAGTTGAGCCCCCTAAGCTAGATCTTAAGGAGTTGCCATCTAATTTGAGGTATGCTTTCCTAGGGCTTGACTAGACTCTTCCTGTAATAATTTATTCAAATTTGACTTCTAGCCAGGAAAAGGAGTTACTTAAAGTGTTAAGAGATAATAAGGAAGCCCCTAGGTTGGACCATGGCTGATATCAAGGGTACAAGTCCTTCTATTATGCAACATCATATACATCTTATGGAGGATTCCAAACCATCCACGGAACTCCAAAGAAGAGCTAACCCAATGATGATGGAAGCTATTAAGAAAGAGATCCTAAAGTGCTTGGATCATGGAATAATTTATCCTATTTCTGACAACCAATGGGTAAGCCCAGTTCACGTAGTGCTTAAGAAGCCTGGTGTGACTGTAGTTCCTAATGCCAATAATGAACTAATTCCAACCCGTGTCCAATCTGGGTGGAGAGTGTGCATAGACTATAGGAAACTTAATGTGGCAACCTGGACGGACCACTTCCCATTATCATTCATTGATCAGATCCCAATTGCTTTAGAGGACTAACATAAGACCATTTTTACATGCCCATATGGAACATTTGCTTACAGGTGTATGCCCTTTGGGCTTTACAATGCCCTTGCTACGTTCCAACGATGCATGATGAGTATATTTTCTGACATGGTCAAAAAATTCTTAGAAGTATTTATGGATGACTTTTCAATTCATGGGAATTCCTATTTTGAATGTCTTCATCCTCTTTCTCTAGTTTTGAAAAGGTGCATATCTAAGAATTTGATTTTGAATTAGGAGAAATGCCATTTCATGGTTAAATCTGGTATTGTTTTAGGCCATGTAATATCCAAAGAGGGAATTAAGGTAAATAGAGCCAAAGTGGATTTAATTGATAATTTACCACCTCCTCAATCTGTTAAGAACGTCCGATCTTTTCTAGGGGATGCGGGCTTCTACAGAAGGTTTATTAAGAACTTTAGTCAGTTAGCCTTACCTCTCACTTCATTACTTGCCAAAGATCAAACTTTTGAGTTTTCTAAAGAGTGCCTAAAATCCTTCAAACAACTTAAGAAGGAGTTGACCAATGCACCCATTATTCAACCACCTGTTTGGACTGAACCTTTTGAACTGATGTGTGATGCTTCGGATTTTTCCATAGGACCGATTTTGGGTCAAACGATTAATAAGTTGCCCACTGTCATTTATTATGCTAGTAGGATCTTAAATGATGCACAACTCAATTATACAACCACTGAAAAAGAATTTTTAGTGGTTATGTTTGTATTAGAAAAGTTTCGATCTTACTTAGTTGGTTCATATGTGGTGGTGTGTATTGATCATTCTGCTCTTAGATACTTAGTTCAGAAGAAGGATGCCAAAGCCCATGTCATTAGGTGGGTTTTACTTTTACAAGAGTTTGATCTAGAAATTAGGGATAGAAAAGGAGTTGAAAGCCTACTTACAACCCATTTATACTGGATTCCTAATTCCTTGACTGTCGATTCTCCAATCAATGAGAACTTTCCAGATGAACAGTTATTTGCAGTGTCTAGTGAACCATGGTTTGCTGACATTGCCAACTTCTTAGTTTTAAGTGTGACTCCGGATCACTGGTCCACCCAAGATAAGTATAGGTTTCATTCCCAAGTTAAGCACTTTTTCTGGGATGATCCTTATTTGTTTAAGATATGTCCAGATCAGATTATTCGATGACGTGCTCTTGATCATAAGCAACATTCTATTCTCTCTTTTTGCCATGAACATGCATGTGGCAGATACTTTGGACCTAAGAAGACTACCGCAAAGGTTCTCCAATGCGGATTTTATTAGCCCACTCTTTTTAGAGATACTTTTGATTTTTGCAAGGCTTGTCCCACCTGCCAATCTTTTGGTCGTATCAATAAGAGGAACATGATGCCCCTTAACCCTATTTTGGTAGTTGAGATCTTTGATGTATGGGGCATCGATTTTATGGGACCATTCCCTAATTCCTTTGGCAATTTGTACATACTTTTGATTGTTGATTATGTTTCTAAATGGATAGAGGCCATACCTTGTAAAACTAATGACCACAAAGTAGTGGTCTAGTTTCTAAAAGAGAACATTTTTTCCTGCTTTGGTGCACCACGTGCAATAATTAGTGATAGGGGTACTCATTTTTGTAATCGGCCTTTTGAGGCCCTAATGAGAAAGTATGGGATCACCCATAAGTTATCTACCCCTTATAGCCCCCAAACTAGTGGCCAAGTGGTGGTGTCTAATAGGTAGATCAAACAAATCTTAGAGAAAACTGTTAATCCCAACCGTAAGGATTGGTCCCTTAGGCTCATTGATGCCTTGTGGGCCCATCGAACTACATTCAAGACCGACCTTGGTCAATCTCCCTACCGTTTGGTGTATGAGAAAACTTATCACTTACCAGTTGAGTTGGAGCATAAGGCCTTTTGAGCCATCAAGAAGCTCAACTTTGATTTGTCTGATGCGGGAATTCATTGTAGGCTCCAACTATCTGAGTTGGAGGAACTTAGGAATGAAGCCTATGAAAGTTCTAGAATTTACAAGGAAAAGACCAAAGCTTTCCATGATAAACACATTCTGCGTAAATCTTTTACAATTGGTGATAAGGTCTTATTGTACAACTCTCGATTGCATCTTTTTCCTGGTAAGCTTAGATCCCGATGGGATGACCCATTTATTGTTCATAATGTATATCCCCATGGGGCTGTGGAGATTTTGAATCCAGGAACAGGGGTAATTTCGAAGGTTAATGGTCAGCGTTTGAAACCATTCCTCGAGTTTCCTAATACTAGTAGTGAAGAGGTCATGGATCTCCATGAACCTCTTTACACTGATGACTAACTTTTAATCAGGTATGACCCCCTTGCATTGTCTTTGCTTTTAATTCTTTCCATGCATTGAGGACATTGCATGACTTAAGTGTGGGGGAGGGAAACCAGTTTTTGTTTTTTTTTTCACTTTGTTTTGTTTGTTTTTCTTTTTATTTTTGAGCTTGCTAAGGATGAAGTCCTACTTTGGCTTTTGGCTAATGATCATACCATTCGGTTGCTTGATGTATGAAAATAAAATTTTTGACTAAGGTACCCATTTTGAACGTATAAAAACCCTGTTGAGAAGAAAGAAACAAGCCTGTGTCTTGAGATGGGACTTTCTTTTGAAAAATAAGAGACCCCTGTTTTATGGTGTTGGACCATAAGTAAGTCTATGGGTTCCTTGTACTTTTGATTTGGAGTTAAGACCTTCTTTTTAATTTGGCATGGGTAGACAAATGCACAATTTTAAATGAAATGTGAAATGTGGTATAAAGAAGAATAAGAGTTGATTCCCTTGGAACTAGACAGGGTATTGCGCTTCAGGAAGCGTGGTGTCTTAATCGAAATTCCTTGGGAGGAAACTTCTGAAGGAACTCTAGCATCACTGTCTTTGTGGGCATATGCAAAAAGTGAAGCTACATAGCAACTTGGGTGTCTGATGTTTGCTCCACCATGTCATTCAGGCCAAAAGTAGTGGAATAGAATAGAGTTTATTAAGCGAAAAAAAAAGAAGAAAAAAATATGCAAAAGTCATTAATGCTTGGCAATATGTTTTAGTAAAAAACACTTCAACGCCTTAGTCATTGGTTCCCTATTTCTTCACAAGTGGTTTTACCTTAAGATAAGGATGTTTTGGAAGAGACGATGTGAGTTCCAAATTAAGAAATATACTAGTGCCTAGAATTGATCAGGGGTAATAAAAGTTCAAGTGTGGGAGTCCCTTGTAAGAAAAATTTTCTTTGCTCTGGATTGGTATGAGCCTTACCTTTTAGCCAAGGTTGGGATTTATTTATTCTGAATTTTGGGTGTATATTCACTACAAACATCAACGAGACACAACTCGTCCACTAAGGTAACTTAGGGGTTTAAAGGCTTGTTGCACGTGCTAAATGCAACCGTGATTCCTACGAAAGTGAGTTAGGCTTTTTCTTTCATTTCTTTATTTATTTATCTTGCTCGAGGACGAGCAAACTTCAAGTATGGGCGAATTTGATGAGCACAATAATGTGTGAAATCTTAAGGATATAATTGTACATTTTGCCCCACTTTGGATTGTACTACTTTTGTTTTTCTTATTTTTTTTTTAGTTTCTAAGTCTACAAGAGAAAGTGCTTAAAGTGAATCAAGAACCAGTCCAAAGGTGGGACTCACTCATTGGTTCCACATCCTCTCTCCTATAAAATCCTGAAGATTACTTTCTCTCCTTGCTACCTCACAAGATCTTGAAGATGCTATACAGACATTCCTTTTTGATTTAATCAAGATTGCAAGATATTGGTGAATATTGTAAGGAAAGAATAGAGTTTGTTACTTTTGGAAATAGATTCTCTCTTTCCTCACACAATATCTCAGAGAATGAGGATTTTTACCAAGATTTAATTTAATTTTATTTTCTTTCTTTTCTTAAAGAAGACTTGTAGAAGGAAGGAGGCAAGAAAAAAACTCTATAAAAGACCCTTCCTCCCCCCTCCTATTTGATTATTCCCCTTAGTTTATTTTCTAGTTTATGCTTAGATTTCTTCTCTCTCTCCCTCTTTCACTCTTTAGTTTAAGTTCTTCTCTATTTTTTGTTTTAATCACTTTTGTAATAGTTTTTTTGTGTCAATTAATGCAAGCACTCTTTTATTCTTATTCAGCCTTTTATGTTTATGATTTATGCAATTGAGTTGTAATTTTTAAAGTTATACTTCTAGGCTTAGACCTAGGTGACAAGATCACAAGCCGTGGAGCATCTTTTTTTTTTCAAGATTTGTTTTCTCTAGTACTAGAAATTTCAGATTTGGTTTATTCCAGATCTAGTTTTTAGTACCGGTAGTATATCAAATCACCCAAGCTTTCAAGTTCAAGCATTGATTCAAGTAAGTAGGTTCATTTAGTAGTCTTCTCTCCCCCTCTCATTCCCTTTTCTGACTACCCTTTCTTTTTTAATTTCAGTCGTTACATTATTGCTATCACTTTCCCCCAAGGTTCATAGCTAGTGTATGTGTTGGCTTTGCCCCTCCTAGCCATAGAACTATCAATTTATTATTTTTATTTTAATTGTCTCCCTTTCCCTAAAGCCAAGTAGAGTAAGCCTTGTAAGAGTGACTCTCTAGTCAAGTAGGGAAGCTCATATTATGATGCATCCCTTGGGCTAAGTAGAGAAACCTACTTGTGAGTCTCTCTCTAGCTTTCTCCCCTATCTTTTACTTTATTTTTATTTCAGAATTTTTTTCTTTATTTATTTATTTTTTTTTAAATTATGAGGGTTATTTTTTTCAGTTATTTATTTATTTAATTTTAATTGCGTGGCTTGCGTCTTTAAATTCTTAGATGACGAATGGTTAGGACGTTATTTTAGATACATATGTTTAGGATGGTAATTAGAATTAGATCACAACCATTAAT
>NW_024868603.1:0-10531 GCF_013358625.1 Macadamia integrifolia | reverse complement strand
GAAACTGATGAGATAGTCCTCTTTCCTAGAGCTTGCATTTTAGAGAAATTTAGGAGCACTGAAAATTTTGATGGCAAAAGTGACTCAAGGGCACACTTAAAGGTCTTCATTAATATTTTCAGATCATGGGGATTTACTGAAGAACAAATGGGGCAAGCATTTTTTCTTACTCTTTTAGGCCCAGCTCTTCGTTGTTTAACTCAGTTGGACCCTTCCCAGACTCAGAATTGATCAATGAGTATGAAAGCATTCACCAAGCAGTACTCTTACAACACTGAACTAGATATAACTCGACAAGAGTTAGAAACTTTTCGACAAGCTCCAGGTGAGGGTTTCACGGAGTTTCTCTTAAGGTTTCAAGATAAGGAAGGTATGATGACATCTCAACCTACTAAAAAAAAGCAAGTTGAAATGATTCTAGATAACTTGGCAAGTCCCTATTATGATGTGTTATATAGTCAGCACATCGAGACATTCTCAGCGTTGCTAGTAACAGGGAGAAGAGTTGAAAACCAAATCTTTAGAGAAGTGCAACACCAGAACAGTCCATAAGGTTCCTCAGAGCAGAGTAAGAATACAAGGTATAGTAAAGGACGTAATACAGAGGTGAACACAGTAACTATCGCAAGCACCGACCAGCAGCCTATAATGCATGCAATAACTCTTAAGCCTGCTCCAGTTGTCATTAAGTCAAGTCTTCCAGCTCAAAAGGTTCAGTACAGAGGAGGCAATTCTCAGAATTGGGGATGCCCTTATCTGTGTGTTATGAAAAATTGAAGAAAGAAGGCCTCTTAAGTACAACGCATGCCCATCCAATCAATGATCCTGCACCTCCTTGGTACAAGGACAATGAATACTGTTCTTTCCATAATCAAAAGGGTCATCTCACCAACCAATGTATCACTTTGAAGCATGCAGTACAAGATTTGATTAAATCAGGGTAGATTGAACTAGAATTGAAGAGCCAGCCAAATGTGGCTACCAATCCACTTCCGAATCACGGAACAGTTGGAATGATACAAAGTGATTCAGATTAGAATGATCCTACTCAAAAGATTCAAACCTCACCAAAATGAGGGTGTCTTACTACCCGAACGCACCGAGCATTGCTCAAAGCCAAGCACTAAGAAGCAAAAGAAGAAGAGAATCATAAGAGAATTGAAGAAATTCATTCCTAGGAAGATGAAAGTCTCCATCCCTGCAATCTTACACTTCCTCAGATAGGGTCACCTTCATATCACCCAGCATCCTATCCTTCATCACCTTCATATCACCCAGCATCTTATCCTTCATCACCTTCTTATCACCTATCATCACTTCCTCCATCACCTTCATATCACCCAGCATCACACCTTCCATCATCTTCCTATCACCCACATCCTCCATCACCTTCATATCACCTACCATCACTTCCTCCATTACCTTCATATCACCTACCATCATCTTCCTATCACCCACATCCTTCATCACCTTCATATCACCCAGCATCATCCAGTCCATCATCTTCCTATCACCCACATCCTCCATTACCTTCATATCACCCAATATCATGCCTTCCATCACCTTCCTATCACCTGGCATCACATCCTCTATCTCCATCTTACCATCCAACGCTAGACTATTGTGTCCCAACTCGGGATGGATTACCATCACCAATTATTGCCCCATTTCCCTCATCTTTACCGCCATTTCACCTAGAACCTTGCAACCTACCAATTCCATATAACCCTTATCCTTATCCACCACTGCTAGAATACTTTCCCATGAACGGATGGTTAGAAGAAGAGATCCAACATTAGTGTTCAGAGGCAGATTGGCCGAATGGAACTTCTTGGAGGGATATGTTAATGGATCCAGATACTCCCACTCACTCCTCTACCGAATCAGTGAATCTCACAGATAGGGAAGAAGAGTCCCAGATTGACCCTACAACTCTCATTGTACCAACAATAGAAGATGTCATGCCCGACATGATTAGGGAAATGGCGGCATTGACTATTGGAGAAATGATCTCACATGAAATACACTTAATCCATATAGGTGGAGAGAATGATAGTGATACTGAAATAGGGAATGCTATTGGAGGAAATGTGCCCGATGTGGTCCAATAGATATCATTCTCCCAATTTTCCCTTCTAATGATGATTTAGAGGAAGAAGAAGATGGGGATGGGGATTACTTAATCCATATAGGTGGAGAGAGTGACAATGATATTGAATAAATTTGTGAGACAGTGAATGCTATTAGGGGAAATGGGACTGATGTGGATCCAACAGATATCATTCGCTCAATTTTTCCCTCTGATGATGATTCAGAGGAGGAAGAAGAGGTGGATAAGGATATAAAAGGTGATCAAGAATCAGGAAATGAAGATTTAGAAGGAGATCTTGTTGAAGAAGACAAAGATGAAGAAGAAGGTCAACAATCAAAAAATGAAGATCTAGAGGAAGATTTTGGTGAAGAAAGTGAAGATAATTAAGAGTCAAAAAGTGCATATTTTGAAATTGAGTTTGAAGAGGAAACTAAAGAAGAGAATCCTTCCTATGACAATGTGCTCTGCTTACTAAACCAAATGTGTGAAGATATGTTAGTAACTGAGAAAATGTTGAGGAAAGTGGCAGTCCAATGTTGAGGAAAGTGGCAGTCCAGCAAGAAACTGTCAAAAAAGTTTGTGAAATTCTTAATTTTGAGGATGAACCATTTGCCAAAGGGCTTATTCTACATATGAATAATGTTATTCAAATATTTAAAGCTTAGGCTATCGACATTTCGGGGGGTCCTCCAAGTCCATTATCTTCATATCAAGAAGGGATTAAAGAACCTATCGTAGGCATGATTGGTGATATAAATAATAAGGATGACAGTAAATACCCTTATAATATTCTCATCAAAAAGAGGCCTGAAGGATCAAAGAAAGTGATGGCTACTAGAAGTGTGAAAGACTACAAAGTCAAGGGGTTGATAGTGGAACAACCAATTGTCACAGAGACAGGGCAATGTAGCAGGCAACCATAGCCTGAGAATCAAGTATTGAGCCACTTGAAGGAGGTGCAGGCCAACGTCTCCATTTGGGGGTTATTAATGGCATCTCCTGCCCATAGGGAAGCTATAATGAAGTCTCTCACCAGTGTGCATGTAATACCCTACTTCTTAAGCCCGATCTGATTACGCGGTTGACCCGGTTTAACCATACAGGACCCGAATCGGAGAGAGTTAAAGTAGGTTCCTTATGGACTATGATGGCAAGGGTGACCTTAAACACCGGCTGGCCTGACAAGTCCAAGCCAGTGCCAAAAGAGACGGGTGTTCCCAAGCCATGTACATGCACCTATCACAAGGCTATGTATAGATAAAGTAGGTATGTAGCCGTATTTTAAAGCGCATACGTATATTACATCTTATGCCAAGAGTGAGATTCATGTCGAGGCCCGAATTCTGTCAAAATCCCATTTGTAGGCTAAGTTTTGGCCCTCAGGTGGGCGGACAGGTGGGCGTATCCACCCACCTGAGTGACCCATCCATGTGATTGCTTAGTTATTTAGGAAGTATAAATAGCATTTAAATTTTTCTTTTTCTTTTCTCATTTATGACACTCGTACGTTGGTGAGAAGAGTAAAGAAGAGAGAGAAAAGAAGGGAAAGAAGAGGAGAAGAGAAGGAAGAGGAAGAAGAGATGGATTTTAACGGTGTCGAGGTTTGATCTTCCCATTCCGACGCTGGAAAAGTGATCTCCAACACTAGATCTATGTTTAGAGGTGAGCAAAGGCTGGGTTCCTTAAACTTTCACCATACCCAAGTAAAACCCTTGATTTGGGTAGGGTTTCTTGAGATCTTGTAAATCCCCCTTGAGATGATGAATCTAAGATTTAATAGATGATCTATATGTTGATTTTGAAGGATTTGAAGAAGTATTTACAAGGTTGGAGAAGCATTGTTGATTTGAAGTGATTTTGGGGTCTTGAAGGAGTTCTTGAGCAAAGAAGGTATGATGGCTTCCAATTCCTTAAATCTAACCTAGATCTAGGTTAGTACCATCTTATGAGACCTTGAATTTGTGAACAATGGATTTGAAAAAGCCCCATTTGGATCCCCAAAGGTTGGGGGAAGTTTGGGAAGAAATAGCAGTTTCCCGCCAAGATCGGTGGGCCAGACCGGTGGGCCATCTGGTCCGCCTGTGGGCACCCGCCTGAGAGGGTAGGGCCCTTGGGCCCAACCGACGGGTCAGACCAGTAGGCCGACTTGTGGGCCGACCTACCCGCCAGTCCAGACCAGTGGGTCTGACCGGTGAGGCTCCGAATGTGATTTTTGCGTCCGATTGGACCCAAATTGGACGTGTGACCTTCTTTTAGGATTCTAAACATGATCTTGTCATTGGATTATGTTAATATTGATCCCAAAATGGTGAAATAATAACCCCTCTCACTCATGATAGGTTCACCAAATTGTACGCTTCTCGCACTGAATCTCACCCGTACCGAGTGTGAGTCCTTGTACACTACAAGTAAGTGGGGAGAGGACATTTGGCCTTGTTTTGAGGCATTGTTTGGCATTCATTTAATCGTATCTAGTCTAGCCATGTCATCATAAAAATGCTATGTAGATTAGTCATCCTCACATGGTTATGCATGGGTGTTGTGTTTATTTTCTAAATCCCTAGTGATAATATGCTTCTGTAATGAATGTGGACATCATTGTGTATGATGCATTAATAGACTAGATGTCGTAGTCGGTTTGGAAACGAGTGCATTGGTGGCCCGTGGTATGGGATGCGGTGGCACTATGTAATCGTACTATTGTCATATAGGAGCATGCGGTTTAAGATTATCATCTACCCGTGCTACGACCCTTCCCAGCAGGGGTTAAGGTGTTGGGTTACCATTTGGGGGGAAGCAGTGGTCGCGGTTATTGGGTCACTGTGGCGGTTAGACATTACGCCCGGTTGGTCATTAGGACAGTCGACAACCCCGGTGGTATATTCAAGAGGGCCAATCGTACTGCTTTTAAATTGCTGCAGTCAGCACCTTTAAATTCTGTCATTTATTTTATGTTGAGAACCGGTGGTCGGCATGTTTTTATTTTTTCGAGTACTCATAGTGGGCCTTCTCCGATAGCCCTATGGACGTATCGTGGGATGGAGTTCGTGGCTCGTACCAGGAGTATACACGCACTGTGATTGTAGTATCACTAAACCCAAAACTTAGTAATGTTGCTTAGGTGGATGTGATTAAAAATGTATTGCATAGCATATAGTGCATATGGTTGTGATTTATTGTGTGGACTGCTGTGTGGTCCATCTTTCCACTTACTGAGCCAGTGAGCTCATCCCACTTGTGCACCTCTTTTAGATGATTTTGTAGGTCATCAACCAGATGAGCACGGGGCGGGTCCCACGGTTGAGTTCCCTGAAGAGGACTGGTGGGTCCCTGAGGAGTTAGAGCACGACACTGATTGCTCATGCGAGACTTATGCTGCGGGACCACAGTTCTGATACCAAGCTAAGCTCCACTTTTGATGCCGAACTGAGCTCTACCTTGTGATGCGGAGCTGGGCTCAACCATTGATACCGAGCTGAGCTGTATACTCTGATTTTTTATGATTTCTTTTATGTACTTGATATGTGAATTGTAATCTTATTGTATAAATATCATGCCATCGGGCCCACATGTATTTAACTATTGTATCACAATTCGGGTATCAAGTGTTATGGAAATATTCACAGGTAAACCAAGCCTTCCACTGAACTAATGAGCTCTTTCTTAGTTGTGTGTATGCTGTGGTGGATTACTATATCAGATGATCCTGGTAGGTTTGGGTTAACTGGTGTTAACCCGATCACTAGCCTGGTTCTGTGTGAACGGGGTGTGACAACGATGATATCAGAGCGGTGATGCTCTAGTCCACTCATAGCATACCATTAGAATCCCGTAGAATCTATAATAGGAAAATGGGATTGGGTTAATGTAAAAGCTTTAAAGAGTTAAAAGCCAAAGAAAGAAAGGAATAAAGATGATTGCATTTAGATATTGCATTCATGGCATGCGTGAGAGTAAATACAAGGTAAATTAAATTGGTGTCATAATCCATCGAGTACAAGTTTGATGAAATTTCAGCAGCATAACGGCGTAAAATGAGATTTCCAAAATTTTTCACACAAACACCTGATAAACAACAGATACCACAACTAAACTACACAAGTCATCACACATACAAATCCACCACAGACCACTGTCAAAATACATTATCCCACAAATAAGTCCAGTTACAGAGCAAGTACAAAGAATGAGAAAAGAAAGGAAAAATACAATAGGATAGACAACATGGAACAGGCGAGAAGCTGGTGTGGACGAGCTAAGTCCTCACTAATCCTCATCGTCGTTGTCGTCGTATATTATTATTACGTTGGTCGGAGGTCTAGAGTTGACGTTAAGGCAATGGTCGTAGTAGTCAAACCTCGAGTTCACCAACCGTACCTCCCTCCGAAGTTGGCCAAAATCTGCTGAGATGGAATTGGCCGTGGTATCCAAGTCCTGACCCAATCTAAGGAAGGAATCCTCCAAGGTAGCTTGCCTCTCCAGAATGCGTTCCTCCCTAGAAGCACTCTCGTCTAGCCTTCTTAGCAGCTGATCTTGGCCATCCTTCAAAGCCCTCATGGTGGACATCACGCCCTCAAAATCATATGCACCACTCTCAGGTGGTGGGGCTCTATGTTGTGGGCCTACAGCTCTGGTGAAGCCAAGATCAGTACCTCTCGACCCCTGAGGCACCTCCTCAGGGATGTCCTCATCCACCAAATCATCCTCCTCATCTTAAGGAACATAATCCTCATCCTCCTCGCTAGACTCCTCCTCCATGAGAACATCCTCCATAGGGGCAGCCCTCTTATCCCTACCTCTCTGAGCTCCTGCTCTCTGAGGTGTATCCATAAGGGTGTGGAGACCCATCCTCAAGAGGTTTCCCCTATCGAACTTGTCCACAGGAGTCTTCCCCTCCTCACCACTCAGGTCCACTCTGAAGAACTCGAAGATCCTAGTGAGGATACTGCCATATGGAAATCCTCCATCCTCGGGGTGAGAAGTGTGGTGCTCCATGGTCTTGAGGATGACGTAGGGTAAGCACAAGTACTCGTCACCTCCCTCTAAAGCCTTATAGATGTAGAAGGCTAAAAAGGCTTCCATGAAGCCCACCTGGTTCCGGTGACCTCCCCTGGGAAGCAAGTTAAATTGGACCAATCAGGCAAATACACGAACCTCCGGGAAAAAGGATGTCTCGGACTCCGGACGTGCACTGCTGCCACAGATGGTCTCGTAGATGTAGTCCGGCATCTCCAAACTCATGAACAGACCTAGGGGCTTACTCCTGGGAGGACTGTAGTAGCGGTGCCCGGCTGTAGAGATACCCAAAATACTGGCCAGGGTGTCTACGGTCAGCTGGATGTCCACCCCATTCACCATGCTGATTATAGCATACTCCCCACACCGATTGGAAACCTCCAGGTTACAATAGAATCTACGAACCAGCTGCTCGTAGCACTGGCGGTCTATGTGGAGGATGGACCGCCAGCCCAGTGCTGTGAACCTCTCCCGAAGCTGAACCTTGTGGAAGTCGTCGACTACCACGGTCTTCTCCATCATTACAGACCTCTTCAGGAAGGCCTACCAGTTGGTTGCTGCCTCTGAACTATGGAAGAGTTCCTCGTCATAGTGGGAATGATCAATGGGGGTAGGTCCGGGTCTCCCTGTGCGGGGGTTGGAGAACTAGTCCCCGCACTCTTTCGCTTAGAAGCGGTGGTCTTACGCTGAGTGCCAGAGGATGCAGGCTCCTTGCATTTACGAGATGACATCCTGGCAAGAAAAGAGGAAAGCAGGGTGAGTAAGGAAAAAGAGAATAACAAGGCGAATAAAAAGAGGGGTGAGCAATAAGGGGAAGCCCCAAAACCCAAATTTTCACAAAACATAAAAGTGACAAGACAGAGAGTAGGGCAAAACAGCAAGGTAACTTGGGTATGGTGAAAACTTGTTGGAGCACTAGCCCTGTATTTTGGAATTAAGTTGCAGTTAGTTGCAGACTATCATACACTACAATACCCTATGTGATGGCATATAATTGTGTGCGGATATCAATTCTATGGTGTTTAACAATGTGATGTATGATATGTTCCAGGTGCAGGGATACGATGGTACATACTAGATCCGGTAGCAATGCTCGAGGTACCTCGCATGGTCCTCATCCGGTCGGTCGACCACTGAATCCCAGGAGGTCCCGCTCTGTGGGGCAAACCTCACTTCCACCACCTCCAGAGACCTTTGGTCAGGGTGGGGCACATGGGGACCCACCTATGACTACACTTTCGGACCCTCCACCGGTTATTACTCCGGGGGATGTTGCTACTATAATTCAGCAGTCAAAATAGGATTTCCAGCAATAAATGCTTCAGCAACAGCAAGCATTTATGACTGCTATTCAGCAACAATTGGACCTTTCTCAATCAGGTTAACCTCCCTGGATACTTACTCCACAGGACCCGCCTGTAGGGTCTGGTACGGGGCCACAAGTGGGAGGTACACCCCCAAATCCACCATTTGGCATTCCTCCGTATGGGGTACCCCCTCCATACCATTACTACCTGGCTTATGCTCCCAATTACCCGTCGGTGAATAATACGTCAAAGGTAGTGGAGTCATTCAAGAGGAACTTGCCACCTGTATTCTCTAAGGTGGGGAGTGACCCTCTGGAGCCAGACCAGTGGATCCAAGAATTGGAGAAAATATTTGAGGTGATTGAGTGCACAGATGCATAGAAACTCATTTGTGCAGGGTTGCAACTCAAGGAGGCCAACTCTTGGTGGCAAGCCTCTAAGCCCATATTGTTGGCTACCCATCCAAAACCCACCTGGGAACAATTCAAGGATTTGTTCTTGGACAATCATTACCCACGCAGCTTCAGAGACTGCAAGGAGACTGAGTTTATGGCCTTAAATCAAGGAGGTAAGACTATCCTTGAGTACCAACAACAATTTGAGAGCTTGTTCCATTTTACCCCAAGACATATGAGGACAGCTGAAGAGAAGGCTGCGAGATTTCTAAAGGGCCTAAAGGCATCCATTGGGTCTATACTTGAGGTCTTAGATTTGACCGACTATGGCCAGATTGTGCAGAAGGCTAAGACCATGGAGGATAAGAAAAAGGGAGAACAGTCCCTCACCCCTGGACTGTGGAAGAGAACAAATCCATTTTTGGATATGGGTAACTCCTCTAAGACATACCATGGGTCGCACAGTTCTAGGCCTACATATAGGCAGCTCTATAGGCCATCTGGCTACCCTCCTAGACCAGCTGGTGGTTCAGGCTCCACATCTTTTTGCTCGAACACTAGTGCAACACCTACAGTTCCAAGGCCGCCCCGACTTCCATCTTCAACGGGTCAAGTGCAGAGGGGCCCCACCCTAGTTCTGACATCTTAGATCTATTGCTTTAATTGCCATTCCTATGGGCACTATACAAAATACTGTTGGATCAGACCAGCCTTGCCCTCCAGTCAGCCCACGACGTACCGACTTCCCTTAACTCGGGGAAATCAACCGCAGGGAAGGATGTATGCCCTATCAGCTGGGGAAGCTGAGGCCAGCATAGAAGTAATAGCAGGTACATTTTAAATTAAGAATTTCCTTATATTAAATATTGATGACCTGCTGAAATTATATGCATTGTTACACTAGATGTCCTACCTATATCAGGCATACCAGTCTATGTTTTATTCGATTCAGGAGCTACACATTCATTCGCATCTAAGAGATTTTCTGAGAAACTTGGGATGCCACCCGGGGTCCTAGATCATGGAATGATTGTTAGTATGTCTACTGGTAAAGTTGCTCAGTTGAAGGAGGTGTATGGGCCGTGCCCAGTGGAAATTAGTGGGAAGAACTTTGATGTACAACTCATTAAGTTCAATATGTAAAATTTTGATGTTATACTGGGCATGGATTGGTTGTCGGCTCATCGAGCTAATGTGATGTGTGCTGAAAAGCTGATTAGGGTGACGGATGACGAAGGAAGAGAATTGGTATACCGAGCAGATAAAATGAAACGGGTGAGAAAGGTCCTTTTCTCTGCCCTTCAAGCGGTAAAATTGTTAGAAAGTGGATGTCAGGGCTACTTAGCATCGATGCTTGATGTTGATGCAAGGATTACACCTCTAGAAAAGGTAAAGGTGGTTAAAGAGTTTCCCGACGTCTTCCCAGATGATCTGATGCATTTACCACCTGATAGAGAGTTGGAGTTTGCCATAGATTTGCCTCCTGGAGCAGCTCCAGTATCTAAGGCTCCGTACAGGATGGCACCAGGTGAATTGAAGGAGTTGCAGATGCAGTTGCAGGAATTATTGGAAAAGGGGTTTATTCACCCAAGTGTTTCACCTTGGGGTGCCCCAGTATTGTTTGTCAAGAAGAAAGATGGCAGCTTGCGTATGTGCTTGATTACCGGGAGTTGAATAAGCTAACCATTAAGAACCGGTATCCGTTGCCACGCATTGATGAT
>NW_024868602.1:64088-81326 GCF_013358625.1 Macadamia integrifolia | reverse complement strand
CCTCTCCCCACTTACCTATAATGTACAAGGACTCACGCTCGGTACGGGTGAGATCCGGTGCGAGAAGCGTACGTTTTGGTGAACCTAACATAAGTGAATGGGGGTTAGCATTTCGCCACCTTGGAATCAAAATTAACAAGATCTAATGACAAAATCATGTTTAGAATCCTAAAAGAAGGTCACACGTCCGTTTTGGGTCCATTCGGACGTAAAAATCACGTTGGGAGCCTCTCGGGTGGGTCGGACAGCCCACCTGTCATAACCCACCAGTCAAACCCACCGGTCTTGACCGGCGGACAGGTTGGCCCATCGGTTGGCCTACCGGTTGGGCCTGTCGGTTAGGCCCGAGGATCCTGTTAAGATCGACCGACAGGTCGGCCCGCCGGTTGGCCCGTCGGTCTGGCCCGCCGGTTGGCCCCAAGGGTCTGCCCTCTCAGGTGGGTGCCCTCATGCGGGCCATTTGGCCCACCGGTTTGGCCCACCGGTCTTGGCGGGAAAGTGTCATTTTTCCCTAAACTTCCCCCAACCTTTGGGGAATCAAATGGGGCTTTTCCAAACCCATTCTCCACACATTCAAGGTCTCATAAGATGGTTCTAACCTAGATCTAGGTTAGATTTAAGGAATGGAAAGCCATCTTACCTTCTTTGCTCAAGAACTCCTTCAAAACCCCAAAATCACTTCAAATCAACAATGCTTCTCCAACCTTGTAAATACTTCTTCAAATCCTTCAAAATCAACACATAGATCATCTATTAAACCTTAGAGTCATCATCTCAAGGGGGTTTACAAGGCCTCAAGAAACCCTACCCAAATCAAGGGTTTTACTTGGGTATGGTGAAAGTTTAAGGAACCTAGCCTTTGCTCACCTCTGAACGTAGATTTAGTGTTGGAGATCACTCTCCCGGCGTCGGAATGGAAAGATCAAGCCTCGACGCCACTGAAATCCATCTCTTCTTCCTCTTCCTTCTCTTCTCCTCTTCTTTCCCTTCTTTTCTCTCTCCTCTTTACTCTTCTCACTAAACGTCCTAGTGTCATAAATGAGAAAAGAAAAAGGAAAACATAAATGCTATTTATACTTCCTAAAATAACTAAGTAATCACATGGGTGGGTCACTCAGGTGGGTGGATGCGCCCACCTGTGACCGCCCACCTGAGGGCCAAAACTTGGCCAACAAGTGGGATTTTGACAGAGTTCGACTCTTGGCACGAATCTCACTCATGGCATAAGATATAGTATATGTATACGCTTTAAGATACGGCTACATACCTGTTTTATCCGTACATGGCCTTATGATAGGTGCATGTACATGGCTTGGGTACCCCCGTCTCTTCTGGCACTGGCTCGGACTTGTCGGGCCAGCCGATGTTTAAGGTCACCCTTGCCATCATGGTTTATAAGGAACCCGCCTTAACTCTCTCCGGTTCGGGTCCTGCATGGTTAAACCGGATCAACCGTGTAATCAGACTGGGTTTAAGAAGTAGGATATTACATCAAACCCCTACCATCGCACCTCCACCCCATCACCCCACACCTCCACAATCCTTCACCACCTCTTAGATCCCTGATACTAGAGCCACCCACCATTCCACCCCTGACTTAACCCAATTCTCCACCTATGATCCATACACAGGTAATAACCACCTTCCATCTCTTCTTCCTCTTGTTCCTTTTCTCTTTCTAATGTTTTACATGTTCCTTTTCTCTTTCTAATGTTTTACATGTTCCCACTCTCAATTGTTCTTTGTTATATGTTCAGCAGTTTTGCCGTGACAATAATGTTTACTTTGATTTTCACTATTCTTTTTTCTCTGTGAAGGATCTGAAGACCAATCAAACCCTCTTCACTGGACACATTAAGCATGGTCTCTATTCCATTCCAGCGTCACCTTATGCCAATTTGGCCTCTGACTCATCTTTCAGTCGCTGGCATCATCGTTTAGGGCACCCTCATGAACTTGTACTTCGTCTTATGTTACCTGGTCATCAGCTCGTGAAGTCTCCTTCTTTATGTTCTGCTTGCCAAATGGACAAAGCTAGAGATTGTCACTACGTGAAACTAGTACTCGTAGTTCCTCTCCTTTGGATTTGGTTTTTAGTGATGTATGGGGCCCCCACCCTACAGTTTCTTCAAATGGGAATCATTATTTTGTTATATTTGTTGATGACCATACTAAATATATTTGGTTTACTGCTTTAAAGTTGAAGTCTGATGTTTACTTTGCCTTTCGTACTTTTCAGGCCTTGGTGGAACGTCAATGTGATTCCCACAAGCATGGGAGTCTCTGTCTCTTCTGGTATTTGTGGCCTATAGGTTCTGTCCCCGACTCCTTTAGCATCGGTTGGACCTCGCATGATGCACCCAGGGGCGTATCCATTACACCCACCGTTTTTGCAGGCACCACAGAATACCCTTTCACGACCGCCCTATTGTACAACACCTCCTCCTACTTTGGGTGATGATAAGAGTTTCACTCCTTATTACTCACGCGGTTGTGGTATGAGCGGTATTGATTTGAACATCAACATGACCCCCTTTTCCCATTTCTCTGGTTCAGCAGGTAGCCACCCTTTGCAGGCCCCCCCACATGGCCCATATCCCCATCTTTTTCAACCTCTGTTATCACCCTTGTCCAACCTCATGCTATGAAGCTTAAGGCGGTAGCTGCAGCTGATCCTTTCCCTATGGATATCCAGACACAATCCAATTCGGTAGTGGTGGTGGGTTCTCTCCCTGCTTCTCCTACTCGTTTCTTCAAGCGCCGTCTAGCAATTAGGGACCTTACTAATGCTGTGGATACTGGTAAAATTGAGTATACGAAAAAAGCACGCACTATTTCCTCTGAGGCAGAGGTGGCTGGCCGGGTGCAGCCACCCAAGGAACCATGAGTATCATATCTCTCAACTGTCGAGGTCTTGGCCGAGCCTCAACAAGGTGAGAACTCCACTCACTAGTAGTATATAAAAGGCCCCTTTTGATCTTTTTGTGTGAACTTAAAGCCACTCAGCTTGATTATAACACTTTTTCTCGCTCTCTTGGAATTGATCACTAGCTGGTGTCCTCTCCTTCTAATGGCAGTGGTGGATTAGCTCTTTTATGGAAGGATTCCGTCCAACTTTCTGTAATATGGCAGTCATCATGGTGCTTTCATACTCAGGTTACATTCTCTTCTGAAAACTTCCAGAGTACGTGCACGTTTGTATATTTAAACAGTGTTGCTGCACACAGGAAGCAACAATGGGTCTCTCTTTTAGATCTCTCAAGCTTTGCTCAACGGCCTTGGCTTATAGGTGGTGACTGGAATTCCTACTTGACATTACAAGATAAACATGGGGGACACCCTTTGACAGAGTCCCAGCTTTCGGACTTTCAGACCTTCTTGAGCGATACAGATCTACTCGATCTTCCATTTGAGGGTGCTGCGTTCACGTGGGACAATCGCCAGCGATCTGATCTTCGGATTGAATCTTGATAGGCGTGAATCTCAAATTCGATTGCATATTAACTCTTTACATGCTATAGCCATTTCCTCAACGTGATGATCAGTGTTATGTTGATGAAAATCTCTACAATGCCATCCTACAGCGGATTATTCATCAATGGGATCTCCTCTGGTTTCAAAGATCTCGATTGGATTGGTTACATTTTGGAGATAAAAATTCAAAGTTTTTTTCTATTACAGCTTCTCATCGAAAGGGTAGAAATCAGATTCGTAGTCTAAATGTCAATGGACTGGTTCTTTCCGAACGGGAGGATCTTGAGGCGGAAATTTTGCAACATTTTCTTCAACTTTATCGCACGACTTCGCCCCCATTGGTTGATTCGTATTTTGACTGTATTCCGAATAGTGTTTCAACCGATCACTGTTGAGGAAATTCGTAACACTGTCATGCGTATGGCCTCTCTCAAATCTCCTGGACCTGACGGCTATCAAGGCCTCTTTTATGAAAAAAATTGGTCAAATATTGGAGGGGATGTGATCAGGGCGGTTCAAACTTTTTTTCGCACAGGCACTTGTACTACAACCTTAAATCATACATTCCTAGTGCTTATTCCAAAGGTTGAACATCCCACTTCCGTAGGTGAATTTCGTCCTATAAGCCTGTGTAATTTTATTTATAAAATCATCTCTCGGATTATGGTGGTGAGGCTTCAACCTATATTATCCAAACTTATCTCCTTTAATCAAAATGGATTCGTGAAGGGGAGACAAATTCAAGATAATGTCTTAATTTGCCATGAATTGCTTCATCGGATTCGTATAAAAAAAAGGGGTAAGACATGTCTCATGTCTATCAAACTTGACATGCATAAGGCTTACGATCAGATGGAATGGACCTTTTTGGAAAAATGTTTGAATGGCTATGGCTTTGATCCTCAATGGGTTGCTCGCATAATGTTCTGTGTCTCTACTCCACATATGGCGGTTCTTGTTAATGGCTCTCCAACTTTGTATTTCCAGCCTTCGAGGGGCTTACAACAAGGCGATTCTCTCTCTTCATATTTGTTTTTTCTATGCGTTAAAGTTCTTTCCTCCCATTTGGCAATTGCACTCCATCAGGCTCAGCTGCAAGGAATCAAAGTCGCTCATGGTGGCGAATCCATATCACACATGGCCTTCACGGATGATTTGATTCTATTTGGCGAAGCAACTTCCTCAGAACTTCATTCTTTTACTTTGTTACTGGAGGATTATTGTCGCTTTTCTGGTCAATAATTGAATCTCTCCAAAACACGGATTCAATTCAGTCCTAATGTAAGTTCTAGCCTCAAGAGAAGTATTGAAGCACGATTTCAGGTCCTGCCTACTTCTCGACTGGATGTCTATCTAGGGGTTCCTTTTGGTGCTGGTAAATTATCTAAGAGTAACTGTCACAACCTCATACAACGAGTGAATTTGCGACTTCAGACATGGAAATCCAAATTTCTTAGTTATGTGGGTAAGCATGTACTGATCCAATCAGTTCTTTCAGCCCTTCCAAATCATTTTATTTCTTGCTTCAAGTTACCCTCCTCAGTGCTCAAAGAACTTGACTCCATCTCCCACAGTAAGCTGGGCTTCTATTTGTCAACAAAAAGATGTGGTGATCTTAATTTGAAGTTGTCGACTTCGATGAATCAGGCTCTCGTAGCAAAAAAGGGTAGGCAGCTACTTTCACCAACTCTCTCTCTTTGGGGACGACTTATGAAACAGAATATTTCCTCATAACTACTTTTCTACATGCAGGCTGTCCGCAAAGTGCCTCATGGGGGTGGAAATCTATTATTGGCGCTAGGGATCTTCTCTGCAAGGGCATTTTTCTTCAAGTTGAGGATGGCCAAATGATTAATCCTTGGACAGACTTCCGGATTCCCAACTTCCCCCTATTACTTGCTCATTTTCCTCTCCCAGCTAAAGCGCCTCGCTTGGTCTCACAACTGATTTGTCTACAGTTGCACTTGGAATCAGCAGCTATTCTTCGATGGTGGCCGCTAGATGTCGCTTGGCGAATTCTATCCATTCCTCTCCCACTTCAAGATATACAAGATAAAATAATATAGTTAAGAACGGCTTCAGGTTTGTTTACTATCTCCTCAGCGTATTGTATAGCATTGGGCACAGCTTGCGATGCTCCAAATCCTATTCGGCTGAAACTGTGGCACACCTATACCATTCCCAAAATCCAATTCTTCAATTGGAAACTTTTACGTGGTCAACCACCAACCCCAGCTCTTCTATGTTCACGTGGATTTTCTATTCCCAACACATGTCCTTGGTGCAATGAAATTGGTCTTAATGATTGCCATATCCTCTTTAACTGCATCCTAGCACAATCTGTTTGGGGTTTGGTGGGGTTCTCTTCTGTTACCCAATGGACCTATTACCCCTCAAGTCTAATAGATCTTTTAAAGCATTCAACCAAATCTCGACACCTCCAACTTCGACTATCGCTGGCACTTAACATTCTTTGGCAACTCAAATAGGATTTTTAGATGCAGTGTTTCGTGTTAGTCATTTAACTCCCGGTGGGATTCTCAATAAGGCTTTTGTTCTCACCAATCAGTTCTCTTTTGCGATAGCACCCACGAGCAGGAGGATCTCCCAAGTGCAATGGGATTTCCCTCCTCCTCCAATGGTAAAAGTTAATGTTGATGGAGCCTCTAGCTGTAATCCAGGATTGACTGGCATTGGCGGAGTCTTTTGCGATCACTCTGGTCAATTTCATTGTGGTTTCTCGGCAGGGGTTGGCTTGGCTCATTTGGTGGGTTGCAGAGGCTTTGGCGATCTTGTGTACCTTGCTGGTGGCAGTTCATCAAGGTCATCGTTCTCTTATCGTTGAAGGGGAACATCTGGCTATTATTAATATTCTCAATAAATCAAGTACATCTATCTTGTGGAGGATTCGGAATATCATTGAGAACTGTTGACATTTTGCTACTCGATTTGAGCATCTTTCCTTTCATCACATTTTGTGCGAGGGAAATTCTATTGCTGACAAGCTGGCTTCGCATGGTGCCATTTCTCAAGGCCAGGGTTTTTGGGCCTCTTTTACCCCTTCTGTTATTTCGTCTCTCTTGTATTTAGATTACTGTAAATCTATTTATCTTCGATGTAGTGGATAAATTAATTAGTATTAAAAATAATAATAATAAAAAATAAAAAAGACACTTGGGTTTCTTGAAGCAACTCGCAAGAACCAAATTCTAGGTTCTTGTTCTTCTTCTTTCTTTTCTCTTTGTCTTTACTTTCATAGAGCAACAATGGCATTCACATTCACACACACACTCCTCTCTCTCTCTCTCTCTCTCTCTCTCTCTCTCTCTCTACTTCTCCTCTTCTAGTCTTCCTTAAGCTTTAATGGGAAAATATTATTCTCAACAAGAACCATTAAACTCCATTAATTGGATTTGAGAAAATCTCTCTTGAGAGGCATTCAAGACACACACAAAGAGAGGGAAAAAATTCTTCTCTATTTCCCTCTTCTTCTCTTTTCTTCCATTTTCTTTTTATTTCTCTTGGCAACAACCAATAGAGCTTACTACCTTGGTTTCCAGCAGCTTCCTAAGCCTCTAATGGGGGCTATGGATGAAGTGCAAGAGGATGGAAGTCTTTCATTTAAACCCTTAGCCTTCCATGAGCTTCAACTCAATTTTTCCGATCATCTCAGCAACCCCTCTACCTGATTTCTTTCCTTTGATGTGTAGAGCTTGGAGAGATGAAGAATTTCCAACTTGAATCACCCAAATCCGAGTTAAAATGAGGGAGATATGACCATTTGAAGTTGAAGTAATGAGATAGCTTGAAATAGAATCTTCGTAGGGGTGGTGTAGGCTACACCGGCAGCGCATGCAATAGGGGTGAAATCTGATCGTAGATCTCATATAAAAGATCTTATAATCTAAGCTATCTGATTAAACCAATGGACAATAGATCCAAGCCATTAGATTTGAATCTCGATGATGTCATCATGACGTAGGCGCTGACATCGTCAGAAGTGTTGTCGACCATGGATTGGCTACATCAGCGTATATTCCGGATCTATGTCGGCTTAACCCATAAAGGAGAATCATTTATAGACCATTAGATCTGGATCTATAAAATCAACTTGATCCAGATCTAAGGAATTGGAATCTAAGCTTCGGTGATGATGCACATGCGACACACACTAGTCAATACAATATGGTGTAGCACCAGACTGTCATATCTAATACACTCCACCAATGAGAAGCCTCGGATAAGCATCTTCAATGCAAGCTCTTATACGAAATCTGAGCCGTGTATTAAGGATCCCTCTGATTCTCTTATATACACATAAGCCCCTGCTTCTATAAACTTTAATGCCAAAAACCCCTTATCAACTCAGACCCTTAAAACCTTGAAATTACACAAAAGCCCTTAAAATTTCAAAATTAAAATCCAGAAAATCCAACCAACACCGAGAGCATTTGTTGATTTTTTATTTTGGATTTTCGAACCGACTTTACGGAAACACTTATAAATTTTTCATATGATATCCGATCGAGTTGAAACGAAGTGCGTTGGAACTATAACTGGAAGCTCTACGATTTTCAGAAGACTTAATCATCTAACTCAGTCATATAAAAAGACCAAAATGTCCCTAGACCTTTCTAAAGATGCAACTTTTTCATAGTGATGAAATCAAAACCGTTGGAAAGATTGGATTTTTGTCGTATTGTTACATGGAGAACACTTCCTTTAAAAAAGTCATCTTCAATGCCGTAACTATCCTCGACTGCCACAAATGTTGTAACTTCTTCATACGGTATCAGAATGTGACGAAATCAGATGCACTGGACTAGGTAAATTACAATCTATCTTTTTCATGAGAATCAATCTTCCAAAAATGTCATTTTTAATACCAAAAATGCCCCTGAGCATAAATAGGACAATTTTTTTCAATTTTGACCCAGAAACCCGCACCACCTATTAATGATGTATTAAACCACTCCATGCATACCAAGTGGCTCTGTTATCTCATCGGTGACACTGGATATTGTCATGTCATCATTTTCATCCACGTCACCCAAACTGGCCATGTCATCACCGCCACGTGGCCAGGTTGCCAACAAGGACAACCATAAAACAACACTATTGTGGAATAGTAAGAAGAAGAAGGAGAAGGAGAGGGGGGTTGTTGCATATGGACTCTAGCAGCTGCCCCTATTGCTACTGCTGCACCTTTATCTGCTACTGCTAGTTGTTGGACTGCAGTGGCTGGCCATATGGCTACTAGTTCTGCCAAATGAGCCCTAACAACCTATAGGGCTGAACCTTAAAAGCCCAAAATTGCCTCTGCTATTCCATTATTCTGTTGTCTACTATGATGGAACAGTAAGAAGATGAAGAAGAAGGAGAGTGGGGCTGTTGAACATGGATTGCAGCTATTGCCTCTATTGCTACTGCTGCTGCTAGTTGTTGGACTACAGCTGCTGCCCCCAATGCGATTGTCGCACCTTCATCTACTGTTGCTGGTTGTTGGTGCAAGCAAAGGCTAAATGATGAAGCATTTTGCTGTTGTATAAGGTTGTAACTAGTACAAGCTATAAGGAAGGAAATTATTATACTAAAAGGTGGTTGCTGCCCATCTTTGGAATTAGCTGTTGTCCGACTACTAATCATGATTGAAAATAGTAATTCATGCACATGGAGCTTAGCAACGCTTTTATCCAGATTTTTTAGATGTTGCTAGTACTAAAATTGCTACAAACTATGGCTGATTTAAGCTTGGATTTTACTACTACCTGGCTGTACATAGAGTTGATGCTTCACACAGCTAGGTTGGGCTGCTAGAACCTTCTTTCTACTGTACACATACTCAATAAGATAAAATTCCACCCCCTATATGCTAAAAAATAGTTTCATTAAGTAGGAATGAAAACCGATTAGGGTTTTAAGCATGCAGCCACCCAGAATTTAGGAATCTGGTTCTGCATGCAAAAGAATTAGGTTAATTAAAGTAGATAGAACCATACTCGGTTAGGAGTTTAGTAAATTTGGGACTAAAATTTAGTCCATATATACTTATTTTGTACTAAGTGGAAGATTTCCTAAATTTAGTACGAGTTTAGGGTTTTAATTTAGCATTTACCCATCTTTGAGAACTCCAGTTGGGAGGAATTTTAGCATGCATGGTATTGATTAGTAATTGAAGTTGGGATTAGTAAATTTACTTAATTATATTGGGTTTTGTACATGTCATGCATTCTTAGCTAATTGGAGCTGGAGTGTGGCTCAGCCATACTTTTTATAATGGTCTAGCTCCAATTAAATCAGTATGGAAGGTGGGAAATTTCTGATTACAGAATTATAAGGTTTAAGTATACAAATTAGGAAGAAATTTGAAAGTATTTTAAGACAGAGTTTTAACTCATGAAATTGGTGATTTTGAGGGCTGTGAAATAACCCTAGGGACAAGGAGATACTTGGAACTGTCATTTGGCTAATTTTCAAAGTTCTCGTCTACGAGTGTTCGGCTAATGTTGCTGAATTTTTTGACTCCATAGAACCTGCAAACCACAGATAAAAAAATGGCCCGGAGGGTGACCCCGAGAAGAAGGCTCCGATGATTAAGTCAGTATTCTAATAAAAATGGAAGGGAGAGTAGGCCGAGCTCTAAGTGTTCTGAGTGTCGTGCCATAAAATAAGTATAAATCTTCTTTATATTGTGGTCTGTCTCTTCCCATTGGGCGGTTGGTTGCTATCCTTGCTGATATGGACTCGTGAGCTTTTGATCGAGCGATCATCATTTTAGCTGAGGTGGCAGATCTAATAGGTGATAAGTACACTCAATGACTTAAAAAATCTACAAAGTATATGAAAAGTACTCTCAGTAACTTAAAATACTTGCAAATTACATGAAAAGTAATCATAGTAACTTAAGAAGGTCTAGTAATAATACTTATAAGAACGTTGCAACATTTGTGTCCATCCTGATACCAACTATTTTGCACATCTCCGGCTGCTAATTTTCCTTTCCATATATAAATATGTCCTTACCACTTGTTGATCATAAATTTAGGTTTGCTCATACCTCTTCTGGAACCCTCTATTTGTATTTGGTCATTTTTCCAAACTGAGGCTTATATAGGTCTCCGTGGAATATGATCATACCACCTCAACTGGCTCTCACAAAGCTTATCTCGAGTCAGTGCGACCCCCACTTAGTTTCTCATGCAATTATTCCTTAATTTACCCCTCCTGGGCTTGCCGCATATCGCACGTAATATCATCATCTCTGCTACACCCAGAGATGAGGATCCCACGTAACATCCTCATCTCTGGGTGTAGCAGTGGTGAGGATGTTATGAGGGATGTGCAGCAAGACTGAGAGGGATAAGTAACAAATATATGAATCAGTATTAAAAAAAAAAACTTTCTTGTGCATTTAAATTATAGAAAAATTAATGAGCATTCTCTCTGTGATGCCCTTTTGTATTAGGTGATGTACTGGCTCTCAGTAATTACAGGCTCCATTATATTTTGTTTAAATCCTTTCTACAAATTACAAGTTATTAATAAGAAAATTAAAATTACGAGGAAAGTTTAACCGTATATTGAGTTTCAGTATCATTTCGCTACTTTCGGCTATAAAAAGTAAAATTTTCTTGGAAACTTCAATATTCGTGAATTTTGACCAAATTAGTCTCATATTGACTAAGTGCGTCTAGATATATGATCCCTGAGGACTAAGAGCCACAAACAAAAGAAGCCGATACGTAAACTTAAATTTAAATGTGTTAAAATTGTATTAGAAATTGGTAAGAGGCATATCTATTGGGATTTTCAGGTAAGATAGAAGTGGAGAGTAGAAAGCGTCATTCGATAAATTGTTAAGTGCTCATCTCTGAGTGTTTGGCTAATATTGATGAAGTTTCCTGCTCAGTTAGAACCTCAAATCCATAGATAAGAAACTGGCCCTGAGGTTGACCCCGGGAAGAAGGCTACGATGCTTAAGTCAATATTCTGACAAAAATTAAAGGGTGAGTAGGCAGAGCTTAAAGTGTTCTAAGTGTTATGATCCATGACGACTATGAGCCACAAAACAATAAAATCCAATATATATACTCAAATTTAAATGCATTGAAATTGTATAAGCAATTGGTAAGAGACATACCTGTTGGGGTTTTCAGTCGAGACAGATGTGGAGGGCTGAAAATGTCGCTCGGTTAATTTTGAAAGTGCAAGTCTTTGAGTGTTTGGCTAATTTTGATGAAGTTTCCTACTCAGTCAGAACCTGCAAACCCTGTATAAGAAATTGGCCCGGAGGGTGACCCCGAGAAGAAGGCTCTGATGCGTAAGTTAGTTTTCTGAAAAAAATAGAAGGGTGAGTAGGCAAAGCTCACAGTGTTCTGAGTGTTATGATCCCTAACGACTATGAGCCACAAAACAATAAAATCCATTACATAAACTTAAAATTTAAATGCATTGAAATTGTATGAGCAATCAGTAAGAGACATACCTGTTGGGTTTTCAGCCAAAACAGATGTGAAGGCTGACAACATCGTTTGGTTAATTTCCAAAATGATTGTCTTCGAGTGTTCGGCTAATGTTGATGAAGTTTCTCACTCAGTTAGAATCTATAAACCACAAATAAGATACCGGCCCAGAGGGTGACCCCGGGAAGAAAGCTCCAATGCATAGGTCAATATATTGACAAAAATAGAAGGGTGAGTAGGTAGAGCTCAGAGTGTTCTGAGTTTTATGATCCCTAACGACAATGAGCCACAAAACAATAGAAGCCGATATATAAACTCAAATTTAAATGCGTTGAAATTGTATAACCAATTGGTAAGAGACAAACCTATCGGGCCTTCAGCCAAAATAGATGTGGAGGGCTGACAGCGTCATTCGGCTAATTTCCAAGTGCTCATCTTCAAGTGCTCGGCTAATGTTGATGAAGTTTCCCGCTCAGTTAGAACCTACAAACCAAAGATAAGAAACTAGCCCAGAGGGTGACCCCGGGAAGAAGGCTCCCCAATGCCTAAGTTAGTATTCTAACAAAAATTGAAGGATGAGTAGGAAGAGCTCAAAGTATTCTGAGTGTTATGACCCCTGACGATTATGAGCCACAAAACAATAAAAGCCGATATATAAACTCAAATTTTAATGTGTTGAAAATATACCTGTTAGGATAATCAGCCGAAATAGATGTGGAGGGCAGAGCATCATCTGGCTAATTTTCAAAGTGTAAGTCTTTGAATGTTCTGCTATGTTGATGAAGTTTTCCGCCCAGTTTGAACCCAAAAACCACAGATAAGAAACTAGCCCAGAGGGTGAGCCCGAGAAGAAGACTCTGATGCCTAAGTTAGTATTCTAACAAAAGTAGAAGGGTGAGTATGTAAAGCACAGAGTGTTCTGAGTGTTATGATCCCTGACGACTATGAGCCACAAAACAATAGAAGTCGATAGATAAACTTAAAATTTAAATGCGTTAAAATTATATGAGCAATTAGTAAAAGACATACCTATTGGATTTTTAGCTGAAATAGATGTGGAGGGCTAACAGCATCGTTCGATTAACTTCTAATGTGCTCATCTTCAAGTGTTCGACTAATATTGATAATATTGATGATGTTTCCCACTCAATTAGAACCTACAAACCACATATAAGAAACTGACCTGGAGGATGACCTCGGGAAGAAGGTTCCGATGCCTAAGTCAGTATTCTAAAAAAAACAGGAGGGAGAGTTGGCAAAGCTCAGAGTGTTATGGGTGTTATGATCTCTGGAAACTATGAGCCATAAAATAATTAAAGTCGATATATAAACTCAAATTTAAACGCGTTGAAATTGTATGAGCAATTGTTAAGAGATATACCTGTTGGGATTTTCAGTCGAGACAGATGTGAAGGGTAGAAAGCGTCATTTAGCTAATTTTCAACGTGCAAGTCTTTGAGTGTTCGGATAATGTTGATGAAGTTTCCTGCTCAGTTTGAACCTGCAAATCACAAACAAGAAATTGACCCGGAGGGTGAGCCTAGGAAGAAGGCTCCGATGCCTAAGTTAATATTCTGACAAAATTAAAAGGGTGAGTAGGTAAAGCTCAGAGTGTTCTGAGTGTTATGATCCCTGAAGACTATGAGCCACAAAATAATAAAAGTCGGTAGATAAACTTAAAATTTAAATGCGTTAAAATTATATGAGCAATTAGTAAGAGACATACCTGTTGGGTTTTCCACCAAAATAGATGTGGAGGGCTGACAGCATCGTTCGATTAATTTCCAATGTGCTCATCTTCAAGTGTTCGGCTAATGTTGATGATGTTTCCCGCTCAATTAGAACCTGTAAACCACAGATAAGAAATTGTACTGGAGGGTGACCCCGGGAAGAAGGCTTTGATGCCTAAGTTAGTATTCTGAAAAAACCAGAAGGGAGAGTTGGCAAAGCTCAGAGTGTTCTGAGTGTTATGATCTCTGGCGACTATGAGCCACAAAACAATTGAAGCCAATATATATACTCAAAATGCGTTGAAATTATATGAGCAATTGGAAAGAGATATACCTGTTGAGATTTTCAATCAAGACAAATGTGGAGGGCTGAAAGTGTCGTTCGACTAATTTTTAAATTGCAAGTCTTCGAGTGTTCAGCTAATGTTGATGAAATTTCCCGCTCAGTTTGAACCTACAAACTATAGACAAGAAACTGGCCTGGAGGGTGACCCCGGGAAGAAGGCTCCGATGCCTAAGTTAGTATTCTGACAAAAATTGGAGGGTGAGTAGGTAAAGCTCAGAGTGTTCTGAGTGTTATGATCCTTGACAACTATGAGCCACAAAACAATAGAAGTCGATAGATAAACTTAAAATTTAAATGTGCTAAAATTATATGAGTAATTAGTAAGAGACATACCAGTTAGGTTTTTAGCCGAAATAGATGTGGAGGGCTGACAACATCATTCGGTTAATTTCCAATGTGCTCATCTTCAAATTTCAGCTAATGTTGATGATGTTTCCCGCTCTATTAGAACCTATAAACCACAGATAAGAAACTGTACTGGAGGGTGACCCCGGGAAGACGGCTCCAATGCCTAAGTAAGTATTCTGAAAAAAATAGAAGGGAGAGTTAGCAAAGCTCAGAGTGTTCTGAGTGGTATGATCTCTGGCGACTGTGAGCCTTAAAATAATAGAAGCCGCTACATAAACTTAAAATTAAAATGCGTCGAAATTGTATGAGAAATTAGTAAGAGACAAACCTATTAGGTTTTCAGTCGAAATAGATGTGGAGGGCTAACATCATAGTATAGCTAATTTCCAAAGTGCTCGTCTTTGAGTGTTCAGATAATGTTGATGAAGTTTCCTGCTTAATTAGAACCTGTAAACCATAGATAAGAAACTGGCCCAGAGGGTGACCCCGAGAAGAAGGCTTCGATGCCTAAGTTAGTATTCTGACAAAAATTAAAGGGTGAGTAGGCAGGGCTCAGGTTGTTTTGAATGTTATAATCCCTGATATAAGCTATAAAACAATAAAAGCCGATATATTAACTCAAATTTAAATGTGTTGAAATTGTATTAGCAATTGGTAAGGGACATACCTGTTGGGATTTTCATCCGAAATAGATTGGAGGGCTGAAAGCGTCGTTCCGCTAAGTACATATCATACACTTGAAGTCTACCAATGATTTTTCGAACAAACATGTTCTTCAAATTACCTATCGGATGGACCAATATAAGAAATAAGTAAGAGAGTGGTAAGTATAGAAATATAAGAATTGAACTCTTAGCATAATAGAACAAATATTCTCACCCTTAAACGAGAAAAGTACATATTATACACTTGAAGTCTACCAATGATGTTGTAACACCCTAAACTGGAAGCAATTGACCCTAGTGTTATAGCCTAGTTGGCAAAAGAAGGTAGGCTACTCTGCCATGGATCCTTATATACAGTAATGGGAGAGAGGGAATTTGGCTAATTTATGGGCTAAGGAAGGAGCATAAAAATAGCCAAAAATGAGTGGAACTAGTCCTATAATGGGTGGAAAGTGACCATACCACCTCAAATGTCTCTCATGGTGCTTGTCTCGAGTCTGTGTGACCCCCACTTACTTTCTCATGCAATCATTCCTTAATTTATCCCTCCTGGTCTTATCGCATATCGCACATAACATCGCCATCTCTGCTACACCCGGAGATGAGGATCCCATGTAACATCCTTATCTCTGGGTGTAGTAGAGATGAGGATGTTATGAGGTATGTGCAGCAAGACCAGGAGGGATAAGTAACGAATATATAAATCAATATTAAAAAAAATACTATCTTGTGCATTCAAATTGTGGAAAAATTAATAAGCATTCTCTCTATGATGCCCTTTTGTATTAGGTGACGTACTGGCTCTCAGTTAATACAGGCTCCATTTTGTTTCATTCAAACCTTTTCTATAGATTGTAAGTTATCAATAAGAAAATTGCAATTACGAGGACAGTTCAACCATATAATGAGTTTCGGTATCAGTTCACTACTTTCGACTCCAAAGAGTAAAATTTCCAAGGAAACTTCAATATTTGTGAATTTTGGCCAAATTAATCTCATTTTGACCAAGTGTGTGTAGGTATATGATCCCTGACGACTAAGTCCCACAAAACAAAAGTAGCCGATATGTAAATTTAAATTTAAATGTATTTAAATTGTATTAGCAACGGTTAGAGACATATTTATTAAGATTTTCAGGCAAGACTGATGTGGAGAGCTGAAAGAGTTGTTCGGCTAATTTTCAAAGTGCTCATCTTCGAGTGTTTGGCTAATGTTGATGAAGTTTCGTGCTCAGTTAGAATATGCAAACCACATATAAGAAACTGGCCCAGAGGGTGACCCTGGGAAGAAGGCTCCGAAGACTAAGTATTCTGACAAAAATTAAAGGGTGAGTAGGCAGAGCTAAATTATATGAGCAATTTGTAAGAAACATATCTGTTAGGATTTCGGATAATTTCTAAAGTGTAAGTCTTCGAGTGTTCGGCTAATATTGATGAATAAGTCTTCGAGTGTTCTACTAATATTGATGAAGTTTCCCACTCAGTTAGAACGTACAAACCACAAATAAGAAACTGCCCCAGAGGGTGACCCCGGGAAGAAGGCTCCGATGCCTAAGTCAGTATTCTAACAAAAATAGAAGGGTAAGTAGGCAAAGCTCAGAGTGTTATAAGAGTTATGATCCCTAACCATTATGAGCCACAAAACAATATAAGCCGATACATATACTTAAAATTTAAATACTTTGAAATTATATGAGCAATCAGAAAGATACATACCTTGTAATACCCCGCTTCTTAAACCCGGTCTGATTTCGCGGTTGAACCGGTTTAACCATGCAGGAACCGAGCCAGAGGATATTAGAGCGGGTTCCTTATGGGCTATGATGGCACGGGTGACCTTAAACACCGGTTGGCCCGACAAGTCCGAGCCAGTGCCAGAAGAGACGGGAGTGCCCAAACCGTGTACGTGCACCTACCATAGGGCTATGTACGGATAAAACAGGTATTATATCCGTATTTTAAGGTATATACGTATGCTACATCGTATGCCTGGGGTGGGGTTGCGCCGAGGTCAGAACTCGGTCAAAATCCCAAGTTTTGGCCCTCAGGTGGGTAGGACAGGTGGGTGCACCCACCTGAGTGACCCATCTAAGAGCACTATTCACTTAATTAGGAATAGTATATAAGGCTTTATGATTTCTTTTCTTTCCATTTATTACCCTCGTACGTTGGTGAGAAAAGTAAAGAGGAGAGAGAAAAGAAAGGGAAGAAGAA